>NC_137467.1:33861851-34023597 GCF_964235325.1 Thermobia domestica
CACTACTCCTAACGTACAACTTTTCCAATTTCCTGACGATACAGCATTTCTGGCTATCGGTCGGACAATTACTTCTATTCAATATAGCCTTCAACTGGCCATTGATGCTTTTGTCGATTGGTGCGACATCTGGCGCTTGGCAATCAATGCTACGAAAACGCAAGCGATCGTTTTCTTACCATCTGGATGACGATCACGGGTCCATCGAAATCCCCAACTGCTACGTCTTCATGTTGATAACAGCCCGGTTACAATCCATAGTACTCTTAAATATCTTGGCGTTGTATTTGATTCCAAGCTCACTTGGATGCCTCATCTTCCTACTGTCATCGAGAAAGCCAAAAACCGACTCAATTTACTAAAGCGCCTAACAGGTACCACGTGGGGTCTAAACTCTTCTCTCTTTCTCAATACATACAAGGTTTTCATGCGCCCAATTCTAACCTATGGTCACACAGCCTGGATATCAGCTCCCTCTAAATATTATCTTAAGTTAGCCATTCTTGAACGCCATGCGTTTCGTTTAGCCTTCCGCATCCGTCTTCCGCATCCGACACGCCTTCTTTATGAACGCATCAATTTTCCTCCCCTATAATCACATCTTGAGGCTCTCCGCTCAAAGTACATTCAGAAACGCACTGAAGCTGCTCATCCCATATTCCTGAGCATTCTCCGCAATGACCGAGACCATGACACTCCCGCTGTATATTCTCCCACACCTCTTCAGCATCTGATGACCCTTTATCATCTCAACATCCGCCAAGACAACATTGATCCAGAAGTTTATGACATTTATCATCCTGGCACACTTTCACCACTCATCTATCCATCTCATGCACAGTAAAACCATCCACTAACAGGGCTGCCTTTGTCTCCATCAGTTCCTGCGTCGCCCCAGGAACAGAAGATAACAGCATTTCTCTAACTAACATCACCCATGTGTTGTGGCGTCGTAGCACTTCACCCTCATACCATCCATCATTACAGATTTAATGATTGTCATATACTTAACTGTTAAAAATCATGCTCTCATAGCTCTTCATGTATTCAACTCACCACTATATGTTTGTTGTATCTATTCATTTCAGGCACCGCAGTTCCAGCAAGATCATAACTTGTATGCCAGCCAGCCAGTCTGGACCAGCACCCACCGTCACTGAGGCTTGTCCTCACACAATTGATGACCCTCCCCATGCAATATGAAATATGAATAAAGTTCCAAATGAATTGATTATTAAATAGCACCTAGACCCTGTAATGATACCTCTGACCTCTTATGCTTTTCTCTCTCTTACCGAAGAAAGGGCGCAACCCTTTGAACGGGTAAACGTAAATAAAAAAATAAAAAAATAAAAAAAGAAGGCGAGCGACCTGGCCACCTGGAATCTCTAACCAGGTAAAAAAAATAGGGTATCCGTAGCTGGCGGAGAAAAATAAGCGAGTCATTGAATTATCCATCCCCATCGCGAACTTCTGAAATACGGTTGGATTACTTGCCTCACTGAGGATTAAGGAAACAACCGTCGAATTGGTTTAAGCCTCTACGGAGGCTACATTATCTAATTGACTTTACTGTTGACGATCTGGCGAACGATTTGTTTTTGATATTCCCATCTTCGGAGGCATATATAACCGAAACTAATTGACGACTTTGGCACCTCCACCGGATACCGATTTTATTAGTGCTTCCTCTTCGGCTTTGGCCCTAGAACTCTCATCCCTATGGCGGACTCTGGCAATGCTTCCGGTCCATCGACTCTTGTTCAAACAACTCCATTGAACATTGGCCCACATGGTCGCCAAAAAACGCAACCGCGTATTGTTACCAGCACTACACGGATAGTACCAACTACCACCACTGTTCCTACCACTTATGCAAACTGTGTCACTACCGGACAACGAATTCGATCCAGATCTCTCTCTGACGGCGAACAAACCTTAGATCCCAAGAAACAACGGCTTACACCAATAACATATCCTACTGCTACTAATGTCAGCAACAATATGGATTGGGCATCCACTTCCAGTGGAAATCAATCAACTTTACACCAAGAAACAATTTATAACTTCCTACTAACTGATTTCGATCCAAAATACGACACAGTGCGCGCTGTCTTTCAACAACTAGTAAAGTATGTTCCTCGTCCAGAAATACGAGAAATCATCAAGACGCGCCGGGGTATCATTCTGAAATCGACAAATCCGAACTTCGCTACATATGTCCGCAATAAAGCTACTTTCGAAATGTTTGGGTTAAAAGCAAAAATATCAACTTTAAGTTCCAGCGGACGAAAAACACCGCCTCCACCACGGCGTCCTCCAATGTTATCTGTCGTCATACGGGGAGTGGAACCTGAATTCACTGATGAGGAAATTTACTCCGAATTACACCAAGAAGGACTACCTGTCAAGCGTTGTATACGTATCAAGAATAACCAGGGTCCAACATACTTATTCCGCATTCTTACTGATCAACAACAACTGATCGACCAACTGCTTCTCCACGGTGGCTATATATACCGGCGTCGTTACCAGGTGGAACCATCTCGCACACCAGCACCTCTGCCTGTTAGATGCGAGAAATGCCAACAATACAATTCCCATCCGACATCTGAGTGTCCGAACACCATCAAATGTGGCTACTGTTCACTTGACCATCCCACAAAAAGCTGCCCTAATCTTAAGGAGTCACCACATTGCGTTCGATGTTCTGAGGGACACCCTACCTATAGCTACAAGTGTAAAGCTAAACCTAAACCCGATCCAGCTAAGCCAGAACTCGTTGTACCCATACGCTCTGTTGACACTCCAACACCGCCAGCAAATTCGCTGCGCCATCCAATAACTGTTGAAGACCTATTACGCTTCATCACTATTTCTCTACAAAATATCCATCCTTTTGATCGCAATCATATCCTGAATCAGATCATGTATGCAGCCAAATTACTGTTTAACCTACAACTTCATGCTACATATTCCGGACCTACAGTTCACTTTCAAATTCAACCACTCGAAGTCTACGTTTAATATGGGTACTTCTGCATACGCTAGAATAATACGTATCATTATGGCTTATAACTTACTTTTTCTTAACATTCGATCAGTCTTAACACACCATTGCTCTTTACACAACTTCTTCAAGAAGAACAAATTGCAGCCTTTGCACTTAACGAAACGTACCTCGCACCACATTTGAACTGTTACTTTCCGAAATATCACTTGCTCCGACATGATGCTCCATCTGGTCCAAGAGTCTACGGAGGTACAGCTATAGGTGTTAGCCAACGCCTTCCTTATAGAGCAGTCACGGTTCCACTTCCGCTCACACTCCACCTTCCTGAGCATAATGTCACGACTATTTATTTTCGAGACCGCACTGTTACCTTCGCTACCATATATTTTCGACCAGGCAAACCAATCAACTACGACTTCTTTCGATACATCGATTCTACCTTTCGGCACTACATTATCATGGCGGATCTAAACTTTCATAGCCGGTCACAGCGTGACAAAAATAACTTTCTCGACTTTCTGCAAACTGAAACAGTTGCTCAGTTCCATGTTCTACCGAAGCCTACACGCCCCGTCAGCAATACTACTCCTGATGTTGTCATCACATCAACATATCTCTCACAGAGTATTCATATCGATGTGCTTGATTCAATTGGTAGTGGTGATCATGTGCCTATCAAACTTACACTTCACTGCTCTCCTCGCTCTCAATCTCAACTACCTCCTAAGAAGGTATTCTGCTACAAACGCGCTAATTGGGAACAATATCGCTCCGATCTGGACACTGATGTTAATAAATTGCTCATGCCTACAACACAATACGATCTTGATCACACAATTGCTAATCTTACTGAATCTATTCAAGAAGCAGCACAACGTTCTATTCCTACAACAGAAATACAATTGCATAAACCAAAATTGCCTCCTCAGTATTTACCTTTCATATCTGCTTCTCGTAGAGCACATCGCGAGTATCTCACTACAGGAAATCTTGAAGCGCTTCGGCTTCATCGCCAATATCTTCGGATTACACATAACTATATTGTTGCATATAAGAAGCGCCATTGGATTCAAACTTGTAACACACTTGCAAGTGAATCACACCCTAGAAAATATTGGCGCAAATTCCATCAACTCACAGGGACAGTTTCCCGCACACCATACCCCATTGTTCAAAATAATCAGGCAGTCACCACTGATATGGATAAAGCTAATACGTTTGCTTCTTTCTTTCAAGATATTTTTACACCTCTCCCAGGTTGGCATACACCGCAACGTCTACAAAAGTCAATAAACCGACTTACAGATCCATCTTCTGCTTTTCTGCGCCCATCTATCAACCATTCTTTGGAACCCAATAATCAACTTACCACTCCGATTCAACCAGATGATATTCGCCAAACATTATTCCGTAAACGCAACACTGACCCAGGATTTGATTCTGTTACGTATGTTCTCATCAGGCAAGCTTCACCTTCTTTTCTTCTGTTTCTCAGCACCATATATACTTTCATCCTCCGAACTGGATTTTTTCCAATCGACTGGAAATACTCAAAAGTTCTTCTGTTTCCGAAACCTAAAAAACCTCCGTCTGACGTCCAGTCTTATCGCACTATTCACGTCACCAGTTGTCTCTGTAAAATTTTGGAACGAATTCTAGTCCGCCGCATGCACGCTCACCTTGCAACTCATAACCTACTTCCTATTCACCAAGCCGGTTTTCGACCTCATTTTAGTACCCTGGATCAACTATTAAGACTATCCACGGCTATTTATAATCAATACAACACAGGTTTTCCTTCTTGTCTGGTAGCCTTTGATCTAGAGAAAGCTTTCGACAAAGTTTGGCATCCTGGTTTACTTTACAAACTCCATAACTATCTACTACCATCTTCATATATCAGGTTCATACATTCCTTCTTATTAGGGAGGCTAGCATACATCTCTATTAACGGAACACTTTCTCATCCGATCTTCCTACAATCTGGCGTTCCTCAAGATTCGTCACTGTCTCCTCTCTTATACTTACTGTATGTTGCCGACCTTGTTGTCCCACACAACATAAGCATATTCCAGTTTGCTGATGACACCGCCTTTTTCACGACGGCCCGCACAGTGCAATCAATCAGTAAAAACATGCAAACGGCAATTGACGCATTCGTTCACTGGTGTAATATATGGCGGTTAAGTATTAATTCTACGAAAACTCAGGCTATTGTTTTCCTGCCACGTAGACGCCGTTCACGAATATACCGAAATCCAAGTCGATTAAACATTCAAGTAGATCATACACCTGTACTGGCATCAAATACACTGACTTATCTTGGTGTAATATTTGACTCCAAACTTACCTGGAATCCACACCTCACCAAGATCGTACGCCAAGCACAAAATCGGCTCAACCTACTCAAGCGCTTAGTCGGTACAACCTGGGGGCTAAAACCATTAACAGTACTTAATACTTACAAAGCCTTTATGCGCAGTACATTGACATATGGACACACTGCCTGGACATCCGCACCGCCAAAATTCTATCAGAAATTGGCTATCCTAGAGCGTCATGCTCTACGTCTAGCACATCGAATCAGCTTACCGCATCCGACACGGTTACTTTACGAGCTGATTGATTTTCCACCTTTACTGCATCATCTCGAACAGCTTCGTACTCGGTACGTTTGCAAGCGAATTGACCAGCAGCATCCCATGTTACTTGATATCCTACGGTACGATCGGGATCACGACGCACCTTCAACTTACGTTGATACTCCTCTCCAGCACTTCATGACCTTCTATCATTTTCAACTAGATGATGCTGTAGTGGATCCCGAAATCTTTTACATCTATGAACCACGTGAACTTTCATCATTCATCTACCCATCATATGCACCGTAACTACCTATTAACATGGGCTTCCTCTGTCTTCATCAGTTCCCGAATCGCCCCAGGAACAGAAGATAACTTGCATTCGTCAATACTAACAAAACCCTGCGATGTGGCGTCTAGAGCACTGCATTCCATCTTCATCTACTTCTCTGCCCACTGCACCCTGCTCTATATTCATTCCAGTTTTACATTCGTCATAACTCAGCATGGCATACTAATAAATGTAATTTTTTTCTATAATATTACTGTTGCACACTTGGTCTTCCATTATATTATGCTTGTACCTTATTATATGTTATTTCTCACCCTTCAATCATCCTTCTATATGTATATGTGCTTAATGAATGAATAAATATTAAATATATGAACACCTCTTAGACCAACCACATTAAAGTGCACTCAACTTTTCTATATATGAAGCACTTACCTGAAGAAAGGGCAAAACCCTTTAAACGGGACGACGGACAAAAAAAACAGAAGGCGAGATCTACAGGTCGATTGTTTATTGACCTCACCAGCTGTGACGTACCAAACGTCAAAACTGCTGTTTTTTGTGAACCTTTCCCGATCCTGAGAGTTACTCAAAGCAAATATCAGGCAACAGTTGTAAGACTAATCTAGTGAAGTGCAACTGCTGCTGTAGATTTTACACTGGGGCTTCTCTCCACCTGGCCACTATCCGAATGGGTGGTCTTTACCTATACACCTACCTTTTCTAGGCACTTTGTGTTGGCTCTAGTTGTTAGTATCATCATGGCCACAGGTTCTTCTGGGCTACCATCAATTCCTCAGGCCTGTTTCATTTCGGCTGCTCCGTCAGCCACGCGGAAGGACCGCTCAAAACGTTCTAACGATATTGATCCATCCATTCAGGACTCTCATACTAATCATCAGCCTCATGTTTCTCTGGAAAAACGACACCATACTCTCAGTGAATCATCAAATTCATCATCCGACTCACGCATGGACGACGACTCTCACGCACGCACTACAAAGCCTCAGATTCATTGTTTCCTGCTGACGAACTACGAACCCAAGTATCAAGACCTGAAAGTTCTCTATGTCGGTCTCATCAAATATGTTCCACGCACTACCATTACTCAACTCATCAACACTCAGAAAGGTATTATCATCAAAACTCCTGATCCAGATTTCGCCAAATCTCTTCTGAACACATATTCCTTTGAAATCTTCGGCAAGCAAGCAAAGATCATCAATCAGGCACCTCGCTTATCCAAACAACCGCCTCCACCTCGCAGACAACCGGCACTTTCTGTCGTTATACGAGGTGTCGACCCAACCTACACTGATGATGAAATCGGTGAAGAACTTCGTCTTGACGGCCTTTCCATTCTCAAATGCATCCGTATTAAGAATGCTTCAGGCAACACCTATATGGTTCGGGTTTTAACCCAATCAAAAGACACCATTGATTCTTTGCTTACTGCTGCAGCCTTTATTTATCGCAAGAAACATCGTGTTGAACCATCTAAATCGCCTTCTCCGCTTCCTATGCGATGTGAAAAATGTCAGACATACAATGATCATCCAACTAGTTCTTGTCCCAATCAATTGAAATGCGGCTTCTGCTCAGGGCCTCATTACACCCGTCAATGTCCTAACAATCAAGGATCATCCCACATACAGTTATAAATGCAAAGCTCGACCCACCGCTGACCCGTTCAAACCAGAATTAACTGTTCCGTTACGTCCACATGCCACCCAAACTCTTCCGACACCTGCTGACGCTTGTCAACCTATTACTATTACACAGTTCTTATCCTCTCTTACTGTCACCTTACAAAATATTCATCCGCTTCTTCGTATCAATCTCTTGACTCAATAACCGGCGCACTTAATTCATACCGCATTTGCCCAATACATACCTCAGAGCCCTGTTCATCCATTTCGCCCTGCTCTTCCCCCACAGTATCTTCATCTCATTCATCGCTCTCGTCAGCATTTTAGAGACTTTACTCGTACTGGTAATCTCGACTCACTTCGCCTCCATCGCCAATATCAACGGACAGTTCACAATTACCTTGTCACCTATAAACGCCGTCAGTGGATTACCTCCTGCAACCAACTTGGCACAGCCTCCCATCCTACCAAATTCTGGAAGCGGTTTCACCGCCTCACAAGCAAAAGTTCTAGTACCTCCTATCCATTTATTGAAAACGAGCAACCACTCCCAGATGATCTCACCAAAGCTAATGCTTTTGCATCTTACATTCAATGCATCTTTACCCCTCTCTCTCCCCATCCTTCATTGCGCCGTCACCCTACAGACACATTACAGCTTTCTTCACCTGCTCTTCAGCCTCATCCCAATCACGTACTACCTCAGGATTCTGCCCTTACATCTCCTATTACCGTCGAAGATATTTCTCATAGTCTTCTTGGCAAAAGAAACTCTGCACCAGGTTCAGATCGCATATCCTACCGACACCTCAAAGAAGCGCCTTATGTTCTCCATTACTTATTGGCTGCCATCTACACGTTTATATTACGTACTGCATTTCTTCCGTCTCCTTGGAAAACCTCTACCACATTAATGTTCTTGAAACCTAACAAACCACCCCATGCAGTTTCTTCCTACCGTCCCATCCAGCTTACTCTCGTCTTCAGTAAATTACTTGAACGCATCCTCGTCTCCCGACTCCATCTCCATCTCTCTGAACGTAATCTCATCCCCCTCCACCAAGCAGGCTTTCGACCCCTATTCAGTATCAATGACCAACTCCTTCGTCTAACCACTCACATAACAAATCAATTTAATTCCTCCAAACCGTCCTGCTTAGTTCTATTTGATTTGGAAAAACCATTTGACAAAGCTTGGCATCTTGGTCTGATCTATATACTTTTCTCCTTTGACCTTCCTCTCTGTTATATCCGTTTTATTTTTCATTTTCTTACTTGTCGCCTCATCTACGTCTCCATCAACAACCAATTATCGCATCCCATTTTCCTTCACTCCGGCGTTCCCCAAGGCTCATCACTCTCTCCCCTTCTCTATCTTCTCTATGTGGCTGACTTTCCTCCTCTCCCTCCCAACGTCACACTCTACCAATATGCTGATGACACGGCGTTTCTTGCTGTTGCTTCTACCATTCAACAGATTAATCGTCTCTTACAAGCAGCCATTGATGACTTTCTTTCATGGTGCAGACACTGGCGCCTCAAGCTCAACGCTGATAAAACATAGACTATCATTTTCCTCCCGCCTGGCAAACGATCCAAAGTATACCGAAATCCGGCTAATTTCCACGTTCATGTCGATCATCTTCCATTACAACCACAGAACACAGTGACTTATCTTGGTATTACCTTTGACCGACACCTTAAATGGTCTGCTCATCTGAAAACGATCTGTAAGAAGGCTTATAATCGACTTAACCTTCTGCGTCGATTGACCGGTACCACTTGGGGACTCAGTGCCCACACTCTCCTCACTACCTATAAATTGTTCTTACGTCCCGTTCTGACGTACGGCTTTCTTGCCTGGATCTCGGCCGCCCCTTCCTTCTACACTCGCTTACAAATTCTGGAACGACATGCACTTCGACTTGTTTTCCTCATTCGCCTTCCCAGTCCTACCCGAGAACTATACAATCGAACACCATTTCCGCACATCCTCTATCACTTAGAAACGCTACGTCTTCGCTACATCTCTCGACGGTTTCATTCCCACCACCCTCTGCTTTTTGATACCATCCATCAGTGCGCTCTCATTAGACCCCACACTACACTCCGCCACACTCCCCTCTCACTTCTTTTCACACTCTACCGCTACTCCCTCCCCCCGGACAGCCCCGATCTCATTCTTATCAATGACTTCATCATCGATACAGCCCCTCCATATATCATTCCATCATTCGCACAGTAGTCCTAATGTTCTACCAGGGCTTCCCACTGTCTTCATCAGATTCGGAGCTGCCCCCGAATCAGAAGATAACATGCATTTGTTTCACTAATCTCAACCCGTTGTTGTGATGTCTAATGCACCTCAGAATAATACCTTTCCTCTTACCTCATTAATGATTATGGTTGATGGCCATAATGTCCACACGCCTGCATTATAATTATCTCCCTCCCATAACGGATGAACTACTTCCTTATGAATTATAATTATGTAAAAATCTGGTTTAATAAAGTTTAATAAAACTATCAAAACCCAACCATCGTTCTCCACTCCTAGTCGTTCCACTTCACCCTCTTCCCGATGTAAAGGGTGGTACCCTTTGGACGGGTGCTAGTCGTGCGCGACTAGCAAAAAAATAATAAAAAAATAAAAAAATAAATAAAAAAATAAAAAAAGATCCTCAGTCAAAATCACCACGAGCTAAACGTCCTCACACTCTTAGGGAATCATCATCATCATCTACTACTTCTTCAGGTCATTTCGACATGGACAAAGACTTTCCATCTTTACCAATTTCCCAGGATCCGCTTATAGTCAGCAATCATCAGTCTCCAGCAGTATCTTCGTTCCTACTTACCAACTACGACCCCAAATATCAGGATCTGAAACAACTCTACCTTCGACTCACCAAATACGTTCCACGTGCAAATATCAGTTAAATAGTCTCAACCCGTAAAGGCATCATCATCAAAAGTCCCGACTCCAACCTGGCTGCTACACTGTTAAATACCTATTCACATGAAATCTTCGGCACGAACGCTCATCTTTCTAAACTATCTGCTTCCAATACGAAACAACCACCACCACCTCGTCGATCACCAGCACTTTCAGTTTTCATTCGAGGAGTACCACCTAACTATACCGATGAAGAGATTGCTGAGGAACTCAAACTTGATGGCCACACTATCCTTAAGTGTATCCGCATCAAAAACGCCTCAGGAAACACGTACATGGTCCGTGTGCTTACCAATTCATCATCAACAATCGACAATCTTCTTTCGCATGGCGCTTACATCTATCGTAAAAAGCACAGAGTAGAACCTTCTAAATCACCGGCACCCCTCCCCGTCCGTTGCGAGATCTGCCAAGTCTATAACTCACATCACACTTCTCAATGCCCAAATACACCCAAATGTGGATTCTGCTCCGGACCTCACGCTACCAAAACATGCACAAATCTTACGCAACCTCCACTTTGCAGTACCTGTGGTTCTAATCACCCCACCTATAGCTACAAATGCAAAGCCCGACCAACCGCCGAACCTTTCAAACCAGAACTTGTTGTTCCTCTCCGTCCTCACAGGACTCAAGATACCACTGTTCCTCCGCCATCATCCGTATAACAGCCAATCACCATCAATCAATTCTTGTCTATCATCACTGTTACTCTTCAGAATATCCATCCTTTCCTTCGTCATCACATCTTACAACAGGTTCAACAGACAGCAAAAGCCATCCTTCACGACGACTTTCAAGCCACATATTCTGGTCCTACTGTTTATTTTCACTCCGATGTACTCCAAACAACAGTGTGACTCTCTTCAATATCCCTCACATAAACTAACTTTCGCTGTAACTTTCATCATGGAACTGAATTTTCTGTTTTTGAACATTCGCTCCCTATCACATCAACCTCTTTTTGAGCAACTAATAAGGGAAGAACATGTTACTACGTTTCTTTTAAACGAAACGTATCTAACCCTGCGCCTCCATCCACGTATCCCTGGTTATCAGTTAGTTCGACATGATAATGCTCTTCCAGCACGTCGTGCTAATGGTGGAGTCGCCATCGGATTTCCACCCAGTATTCCTTATCGCCAGCATCTCTCTACTGTTCCTAATCTTCCTGAACATCTCATTCTTACATTTTAAACATCTTTCCGTCACTGTTGCTACTCTTTATGTTTGTCCCAGTCATCCCATCCCGCAAGACTTCTTTCACTACATCTCTTCTCATTTCCGCTCTTTCATTATTATGGCCGATCTGAACTTCCATAGCCGCTCAGCCCACCAGAAACTAGACTTTCAAACGCATATCACTACTCACACTACTGGGTTCATTCATACTCTTCCCAAACCAACTCGTCCCGAAAGTAACTCCACCCCGGACGTGGTAATAACATCCGCCAATCTCTCCGCACGTTGTGCGATCACGGTCTTGGACCCCCTTGGGAGCGACCATGTCCCGGTAAAACTTACCATCCCTCTCCGGCAATCACGTTCTAATACCCAGTCTTTTACAGTTCGAACCACTCCTCGTTTCGATAAAGCTGACTGGGTTCATTACCGCTCCTACATCACTGAAAACCTGTCTGATGTTTCGCCTCCAACTACAGAAATAGAACTGTATACGACTCTTGACACTGTCACTAACACCATTCACTCAGCGTCGCAGAAATACATCCCACAATCTGTAATCAAACCACACCAACCGCCACTCCCACCCCACTATCTCTCGCTCATCACACGCTCCCGCCAACTATATCGAGACTTTACCCGTACAGGAAATCCTGAATCCCTTCGCCTCCACCGCCAGTACCAACGTACAGTACATAATTATCTAGTGGCTTACAAGCGCCGCAGCTGGATTAAAACGAGCAACACTCTAGCCGACACCTCTCATCCCACCAAGTTCTGGAAGCGTTTTCATCAACTCACTGGCAAAAGTACCCATACCCCCTACCCACTTCTCGATGGCGATCATCCTCTTTCAGACGATACCATCAAAGCCAACGCCTTTGCAACACATCTTCAAGGTATTTTCACTCCAACTGCGCCTGATCCAACTATTCGCCACCATCCTACTGATAATCTAAACCTTTCCTCAGCGAACTTACAACCTCACCCCGATCATGAGCTTTCTCTAAATAATCCACTCACTGTCCCGGAAATCTGTCAAACCATCTCTCGAAAGAAGAACACTGCTCCCGGCATAGATAAAATCACATATCGTCATATCAAAGAAGGTCCTTATATCTTACATTACCTCCTTTCCGTTATTTTTACCTTCATCCTTCGCACTGGCTTTTATCCCATACCCTGGAAAACCTCTACCACATTAATGTTTCTGAAACCTAACAAACCAGCGCACTCCGTTTCCTCTTATCGCCCCATCCAACTCACAATAGTATTTTAGCAAAATCCTTGAACGTATCCTTGTCACCCGTCTCCACACCCATCTCACTGCTTATTATTTACTCCCTCTCCACCAAGCTGGTTTCCGCCCTTCCTTTAGTATCTCAGATCAACTTTTCCGCCTCACTACCTTCATCACCAACCAGTTCAACACTTCCAAACCATCCTGTCTTCTGTTATTTGATCTCGAAAAAGCTTTCGACAAGGTATGGCATCTGGGCCTTCTCTATAAACTCTTTCACTTCCATCTACCTTACTGTTACATTCGTCTTATTTATCACTTTCTAACCTGTCGCCTTACCTATGTATACATTAACAATCATCTATCTCATCCCATTTTCCTTCACTCCGGTGTTCCACAAGGCTCGGCTCTCTCACCCCTCCTTTATCTCCTTTATGTCGCAGATTTTCCTACTCTACTCGCCAATGTCACCCCATTTCAATATGCCGACGATACTGCCTTTCTTGTTACAGGAAATACGATGTCTCGCCTTAATATCTTACTCCAACCCGCCATCGATTCCTTTCTTTCTTGGTGCAACACGTGGCGACTTACCATCAATGCCACAAAAACTCAGGCGATCATCTTCTTACCACCTGGTCAACGGTCTCGAGTCTATCGTAACCCCGCCAACCTCCATCTTCACATTTCACACACTCCTATTACTCTCAGTAAAACAGTCACCTACTTAGGCGTTATTTTTGATCAGCACCTCAAATGGACTCCCTACCTCAAGTATATCTGTAAAACGGCCTATTCTCGCCTTAATCTTCTTCGTCGCCTTAATCTGACCGGTACCACGTGGGGTCTTTCTGCTACCACACTTCTGAATACCTATAAAGCTTTCCTGCGACCAGTCCTCACTTATGGCTTTACAGCTTGGGGTGATGCTCCCCCCCCTTTTCTACAAACGCCTTCAAATTCTGGAACGCCATGCACTCCGGCTTGCTTTCCGAATACGTCTTCCTAGCCCTACCCGTGATGTATACGCCCGTACACCTTTTCCCCATATTCTCTATCATCTTGAAACTCTCCGTTTACGATACATCTCTCAACGCTTCCAGAACCACCACCCGCTTCTCTTCGATACTATGCACTTCGACGCCACCTTCCGCAAAACGACCTTACTTCGCCATACTCCCTTATCTTTACTCTTTACTCTTTACTACTACTCCCTACCGCCAGATAGTTTTCACCTTCCTCTCGTAGCAGATTTCATCACGCATATTGATTCATCTTTCATTCTTCCATCTACGGCACAGTAGTCCTACTGTTTCACTAGGCCTCCCACTGTCTACATCACGATTCAGAGTAGCCCTGGATCAGAAGATAACATGCATGTGTCTACTCTAACCATCTCCCTGTTGTTGTGATGTCTATTGCACCTCATTCTCATCTCATCCCATCTTAATTGAATGATTATGGTCAAAGTCCATAATGTCTTTGCAGCTCAAAGAAAGTCCCGCTGCTGCGAATTGATGCTTCCCTCCACATTGTTTTTTGATTTTTTTATCTGGAAATAAAGAAATAAATAAAAACTGGTTTCTAACTGGTTTTCCTTTCCTCCCTCATCCCTCAATAAAGGGTGTGACCCTTTGGGTGGGTGCTGGCCGCAAGTGGCTAGCAAAAAAAAAAAAAAAAGATATTCTTTGATCTGGCGAAGGTGAAGTACATATACTCTAACGCGTACTTTTACCATACTAGAAATGTTTTCGATGATAATTATTTTTAGAGAAGCAAATTATGGGTGATTTATACCCTTGCTTCATTTTCCTAATTATATTAGTGATGGGAAATTTCGTTCTATTCTCGGATTCCGTTCTTTTCATCCTATTGATCTGAATTATTGGTTAAAAAGAACGAATCTTTTCGAGCATTTCATTCCTGATCGATTTCTGTAGTTTGCTTCTTTCTTTCACCCATCTCATTCAATTTGCAATTCCATTCCGCGTATCGTTTTGTCTCGGAAATAGTCGTACTTCCTCGGGCTGTCCAACCATAAACATGCACCCATACTTTTCTGTAATTTTTGTATGTGTTTGCGCGTGTGAGAAAAACAAAAGGAGAGGATTATATTTCTCGTCACAAACATCTAGCATCCCTCCTCCTCCTATTCTTTCTTAATTTTCGCTCCGCGCGAAACAGAGGTATGATGGGAAACAAATATGTTCTTGATGTTTGAGAGATCATAAGCAGAAAATCGGTAGCTGAGCGGGGGTCACAATCAGAAATGGACTAGAGAGGAAGGACGAAGGACTCATGTTTCATGTTCTTTCATTCGGAAAGCAGTTATCTTTGTCATTCAGCATTTTCCACCATCTGGGTGACCTTCCGAAAATCGGTTCGCCTTCCACAGAACCAGTCTCGTTCCAGCCAAGTGAATCCAGTTGTCTTCTGAGGTCATTTCAGGAGGAAACTGCTCTGCTACTTTTTCTTTCGGAATACCGTAAATACAGCTTGATAATAAAAGATGCAATATAAATCTGAACTTCTCTCTCTCTCTTCTTCTTCTTTTTTTTTAAAAAAAAGAAAAATCTACTATTTCAGTTATCACAAATTTTACTAGTTGCACACTGATAATGGTATACATTTTTTATTTATCATGATTGGTTTATTAATTTATTTACTTTTACTTATTTATTACTGAGCTACCCAGCAAAGATAACAACACTGAGATAGGAAGGACAAAGTTGACGACCACGGCCTGTAGGTTAAGGTACCATCTCGGCATCCGCTTGGTGAAACTCAGGAAAATCCTAGAAAGTCTCAGTCAGGATGGCCGAACTCCGGATTCGAACCCAAGGCCTCCTGATTCAAAGCAAAAAGCGCTAACTACTAGCCTAATTAACACAAAAAATATATTCACAACAATAGAAGAAAAGGTACACTTATTAATCCTAGCTGATGGTTGTTTCTTTCTTGCCATAATAAATACATCATATTGTAAATGCCGTTTCATGTGATTATTAATTTTATGAAGCCAGAGAAGATATGAAAGGAGGCAACCCCAGCCAATATTTGAGGAACTATCTCGGTATTAACTTTATGAGATGAGGGAAGTTCCAGCGACGTGTATCTAATCCACCCAACCACGTGCGTCGTTAACGAGGGCGTCGGGGTGGTCATGATCCCTCATTTTCTTTTTAACAAATGTAGAATATGTAAAGAAACTAAGACAAGAATATATAATAAAGGCTATAATAAGCTATTGCTTCAACACGGACTCTTTTTAATTTTACGCGTACATTACACTAATACTGGATCACAATAAATTGTGCATGGAATGGCTCTGAAAATATCTTGGTGCGGGAAAGGGAGAATCAAATATGTGTTTTAGTGATCAGAGTTTTTAAACCCATCTGACATCCCCAGAATTAAATAGCTAATGATGCTCGTGACCCAACCTTTTACTTATTAAGTACCGTATTCATCCATACTCAATGTTCGTATCGTTGTATTGAATCAATTTTGGGGAATGTATTGACAACTAAGTCGATCTCAAATTGTAGACAGTCTATTGAATGTAAGTCGAACTAAAACTGGAGTTTCATTTGTGATTATCATCCGAATGGAGGAAGTTTTAAGCACAAGACATACCATTTACGTAAGATCGGATCAGAACCATACTAGAGTTTGAGAGCAGAGCAGTCAATGGCACTCCCACTACTGTATATAGCATATATATATATACCATTACATTATACTCAGAGGCGGATTAAGGCTTTTGGGGCCCTGGAGCCGTCTATTTTAAGGGGGCCCTATGTTACGAATAATTTCACCGCATAAAATTTCTTTGTTGCCTTCCATAGCCTCAAAGACGTATCATCACATCGAGAGCTATGCTGCAATATTTTAATTTCCTCCAAGTTTACAATAATTAGTTTAATTATATTCAGGCTGGTAGCCAGCCCAAAAATTTAGCGGGGTCCCTGCAGAAGTTAGGGGGTAGCCCGATCCAACCATAATATAGTTCATCACCATATTATAGTTCATTTACAATTCTACCGTCAAAATTTTAGGGGGGGCAGTGAAAATTTAGGGAGGCCCGGCCCCCCTATACCCCCTGGATACGGGCCTGATTATATTCATTACCTACGTCTCTACCCTGTGAAAGACTCTTTTTCTAAGGAAGGACAAATAATAACAAAAAGAAGAAGCCGGTTAATTTCAAACAAAGTTAGGTAGATCCTTTTTCTAAATTCAAATTTGTAAAACATTATAGCTTGTGCGTGATTTGCACATCGTAATTCTGTTAAACAATTGTCCCATTTATATATATATATTAGAAACTGAAACGTATTTTTTATTTTTATGTAAAAGCCACAAGACAATACTGGTCATTACGACCTGTCATTTTACTCATTTTTAAGTATTTTTTTCTAAAAGTTGTTGAAAGCAAAACAATGCGGAATGTTTCATTCATTGGGCATGATGCAGTGGCGAAGGGAAGGGGAGCCCGGAGGGGCCGGGCCCCCCAAACAGGTCCGACAATGTACTTTGGTACTTTGATGTTTGTAAGTTTTTACATATTTTTAATTGTAATTTTCCTAAATGTACTTATAACAGCACTTGCCCCCCCACCAAACGCACACCCTGGCTACGCTACTGGCATGATGCATCACTGTAGTGATTTTTCGCGACATCCGTCACTCCTGGAGCCTCGACCCCCAATAAGCCGGAAAAATGTCCAAACGGAGTTTGCAAGAGGACACTGAACAAAGGCTTACCAGAGGAAAACACATGAAGTGAGTACCATTTGCTATGCTTTCTTCTGGTTTATAGGCTACGCATGCCTGAAAATTTCCGTTTCTCATTCCATTCTATTGCTTGTGAAAACTCGATCTTTTCATTCCTTAATGAGTTCAACACTTTCAACTACGAATCGTTTTAGCCAAATCAATCAGTTCCTTTTTGAGATTCATTCATTTCGTTCACCTAAAAGATTCGATCTTTTGGATCGAATCATTCACGAACGACCCATCTCTATTTGCTATTAGGATATCCAAGCTTAAAATTTTACAAAGATTTATATCAAGTTTACGCATAACGAAAATCATGTATGGTGGAAAATGAAATGAAATCTTTGAGTTTTACGTACCACGATTATGCCGGCTAGGCTAAAGAGGACGGTGATGATAAATTAATGAAATGATGGAATGTAGAAACTGGGAGAAAACGGGAGAACTCCGAGGAAATCCACGCACACGGTGTTTGTCCACCACAAACTTCACTTGGCGGGAGCTGGGACTGAACCCAGGACACCATGCACCTGAAATGAACGCTCTACCAGCCATAGCGGCCATATGCATGGTGGAGTAGCCTCCTGGTTACAGATATAGTTTTTTGCGTAGTTGGTGGTACGTTTATGCTACCTGTAGTAGTAGTTCCAAGGTTCTTTATCGCTGAGCGCTCTATTACTCAGCTTATTCTCCCAATTCGCATGCAGTGGTCTATAGAAAGGGGCTTTGTACCAACCCTGTACTTCCTCGGGGACGCTGCAGTAGTCCCAAAATGTGATAGTCTTAAACTGCAGAATGAGGGTATGCTCCGCGCAGCACCACAAAAACTACAAAATTGATTAAATCGAAATTATGTATGTCCTCTATCTTTACGTACAGAATACAAAAAGATCCACAATACAGCACAAATATCAGTTCCCCTGTTGTAGCACAAAACCCGCTTCTAGCTGGAAAAAGGTTGCGGCCATGGTTATGTAATTTCTGGTATGTTAAATAGGAATTAGAAACATATGCCATAACCTTATAAAAATCTCTACATAGAAGGTTGTAGGGACGTAATAGTTTTATTAATAGTTTGTTTTATAGACATGATCTTTTAGTAATAGTCTCTTATAATTTTTGATATGTTGAATATGATCGTAGTCTGCTCCTGTGTATTCGGAACCGGAACTGACACTGGAATTGACTTTGCAACTGAACATACGTCACTAAGTACCTCGTTAAGCATGTGTGTGTGTGTTTGTGTGTGTGTATGTGTGTCAACTAAAATGCAATTTTAAACCTTTACGCCTCACATTTATGCCGAATAAGCTAAATAAGAATGGTTTATCCACCACACGCGAGCTGAGAACGAACCACTGAACCATTTCAGCTGTTTTAGGGGATGAAAAAAGTGCTCTTAAAAGGCAACTCGTTGCGTAGTCTGCTCCTGTGTTCAATCGGAACCGGAACTGACACATGAATCGAAACTGTATATATGACACTAACGAGAAAACGGTCTTAAGTCTAAACAACCGATTTGGCTGGGGTCCTCCTACTTTGATCTCCCGTAACACATATCCGGACCCCAGCCAAATCGGTTGTGTACAAGTAACGTCTTTCGCTTCCTAGTTATAGCATGTAGTGCCACTTTGCGGACTCGTATTTCGGAAATTTCTGCGTATGAGCCCAAACGCCAAAATTCGTGTCTCCTACGTTGGTCTCCCGTAACACATATCCCGACTCCAGCCAAATCGGTTGTGTACAAGTAACGTCAGTCGCTTCCTAGTTATAGCATGTAGGGCCACTTTGGAAATTTCTGCGTATGGGCCCAAACGCCAAAATACCTGTCTCCTACTTTGGTCTCCCGTAACACATATCCGGACCCCAGCCAAATCGGTTGTGTACAAGTAACGTCATTCGCTTCCTAGTTATAGCATGTAGGACCACTTTGGGGCCTCGTATTTCTGAAATTTCTGCGTATGGGCCCAAACGCCAAAATACTTATCTCCTACTTTGGTCTTCCGTAACACATATCCGGACCCCAGCCAAATCGGTTGTGTACAAGTAACGTCATTCGCTTCCTAGTTATAGCATGTAGGACCACTTTGGGGCCCCGTATTTCTGAAATTTCTGCGTATGGGCCCAAACGCCAAAATACGTGTCTCCTACTTTGGTCTCCCGTAACACATATCCCGACCCCAGCCAAATCGGTTGTTACACTTAAGACCGTTTCCTCGTAAGTGCTCTGTAAACCATATATGTGTGTGTAAGAGAGAGAGCAGAATAACCAGTTATAATGTTTTTTTTTAATAAGTGTGGCATAGTCTTTTTTACACACCAAAAACGAGTAATACGGCGAGATATTGAATGTTATTTAGTGTTAACGCAGCTCTCTAGGGGATGCTGTTATGCCTTTCTTGTGTAAAGTCTACAATAGGTCATAGTCTTTTTATAACGGTTGAAGCGTTCTGGAGAGCCATGTATTAAATCGCAAAGATGGTATTTGAACTGGCGTTTCCAAGTAATGGAACAGATGCAATGGCCGGGGAGTATGGCGGATGCAATATTGTTTCCACGTGAGGCTTACGTGGGCTTCTTTCTAACAGGATGACAGGCTTCAGAGTATTGACCAGCTGGTAGCAGTCCACTAAACACACAGAGTGAACACGTACTGTTATTTAGGGAATGAAAAATAGGTCATACAGGTACTTTACTTATATTTGAAAACTTTTCTTTCCCTTCTAGGTGCGAAGTTATCAATCAGAATCTCTATCATTAATACTATTACCAGTTTTACTTTTTTTTTTTTAAGAGTGGTGGGTAGTAACAGTATTGAGTTGGAAGGTGGTGGGCATTAATTTATGCAAAATATTTGTTGATTGCTGAAGAACTTGGAATGAATGGGTTTAAAGAAACGGCCACTAGAGGGTTTCGCCCTCTCTCTTGGCCAGGAGTGTGGGAGCATCAATTATTCTTTATTAAACTCATAGCTGGTCAAAGAGCTGTGAAATAATCATTGTTATTATACACTAACAAAAAATTTTAAAAAAATAAAGATATTAAACACAATAACATTAATAATATATCAATAATAACAAGCTAGTAATGAAAGTTGCACATACGAAAAGATAACAAAAGGTGCGGAAAAACCTCTGAAACTAATGAATAACGTAGAAAATTAAAAAATGGATAAATGATGATGAGTGAGGTGCTCGTAACGCCAACACAGCATATAGATGTTAGTACAAACAAATGCAGATTAATCTTCCGTCCTGGGGCGTCTCAGGACTGATGAGAAACATGGGGTAAGCCCAGATTAGTGTTGTAGAGAAACAAGTGCTATGATGGAAAAAGATGTTGACGGATGAGTTGGTGACGGAAGAAGGTGGCATGGTGGTGATCTGCTGGAAGAGTGCGGATGTATATGGAAAGCAAAACTCTGAGAGGTGTATAGCAGTACTTAGATTGAGATGCTTGTTGTAAATCAGTAAATATGGTGTCAAGAAAGATATCTTTACGATCATGGAGACTGGTAGTTATGAATTGTGCTTTGTGTTGAACAAGCGGAGGAAAGGTAATTTTGTCATACAAGTCATTATTATGATACGGAAGTTTGATCCTAAATGCAAGACGAATGGCATGTCTCTCTAGAATTTCAAGTCTACTGTAAAATTTCGGAGGCGCTGTCATGAAAATACAGAATACTTATTCCCTCATTTTACGCCTACAATATCTGTGCATAATTTCATTCACTTCGGTCGACTTCTTCTTGCCTTTCGGGCGTCAAATTTCAAAACGTTGGATGGGGGATTTTGCCCTCTAAAACCATTGCTCCGCAGAAAGTTAAAAAAAGAAAACAAACACGTATTCGTTCATGTGTAGTGTCTACCTCCTAAATTTTATCAAAATCGAGTGTTACACTTGGTAAGCGTTACATATAAGTCAATTGGTCTTCCTCCTCTAGAAAATTCCCAATAAAATATCTTCCTCTATAATAAACCATATGCGTTTTCAGATTCAGAACCCGGATTTACTTTCAAATTCAAACTCAGATGTTTCGCAGCGAAGTCGAGTATGCTAATAATTTAAAAAAAAAATCATTCGACATATTTGCTCCTTGGCCTTTTATTTGCTTTGAAACTTCTTCCCCTGTATATCCTTTTGTTACAACACATTAGAAAAACAATTTTAAAGATCCAATCCCGATGCCCGATTCGAACCAACAACAGTCATAGCGTGTGTTCTTTATCCTAAATCTTATATCGGTACGGTTATATCACGATTTGAATTGAGTTGATTTTGAGTTTAACGACCCTTTCAGCAGCCAGGCTATTTATAAGAAGTGAAAAATTTAGAAGACCTGACTATCACTGATTGTTAGTATTGCGATTTAAATCCATATCGGGAAGAAGGAATATTGTATTTGGTAACATTTTGTAAATTGACAAAATTATGAATTACACTTGCAACTTTCAATGGAAAACACAAGCAGTATATATGTGTGTGTGTCTTCATAGTCCCGGAACAATAAATTATCTCCTGAAATATACAGTTAAGAAAAACGAAAACAACACGTGTTAAATAGTTTTGAAAAAGCTATCCAATGATACTAAACGGAACCCCTATCCCTACCTCATTCGGGGGTACCAGGGTAACTGTACCTACATTTCTTATTGCATATTTGGATTTTCCAGAAAAAAAAATGATCAATGATTTGACCCAGAATTGAAGACAGGCCGTTCACGGATGGCACTTGAATCGACACACACAAAAAAGCAAGAAAGTAAACGTTATGAACATATCGGTTATCGCTCCCGTAGTCTGTGGTCAGATGGTTAGCGTACTCGAGTCCACCCTCAGAGGTCCTGAGTTCAATTCCCGCGCAAGGCAACCTCTTTATCTGTTTTTCCAAATATTAATATTATACATTTTAGCTTCAATTAGTACTTTATTCAAGTTACACACAAAACCAAAATTGATAATCGTTTTGCAAACTAGCTTTATGAAGTGGTGCTTAGTAACATGGTTATTATAATTAGAGGTCATAGGGTTATTTACAACAAAAACTAACCATTTTTGTTGCAATTTGTATTTTCCTTCAAATTAATAAATTACGAAAAATACATGATTTTTATCCAAGTTAAAATGTATGAACTTATTATTTGAGTACAAAAGAGTACACATAAAAATTTTACGTTGCGCGAGAATTGAAATTAGGATCTCTGATTCTGCAGGCCAATACGCTACCCCATGCCGTAAACGTCGCCAACAACTAGTGGCCCACTTGCCTGTAAATGGCGATCGTTCCTATAGCGATGCGTCGAAGGACTGTCGTTAGTGTGTCGCTTGCGGCAGGGTTACGTCGAGTCGAAAGAGATATCTAGAGTTGAGTATTGAAGTTACCACCGCGTAGCAGCTTGGATTTCATTTTGGTCCGCGCTTCTTCGATTTGTCGCGGAAAATCGCGAAGGAACCAACACGAACTATCGGCAGTCATGTGTATGCGGTTATTGTTGTACATTTTTTCTGACGAATTGTTCGTAAAGTGAGATACGGGGGTTAAGAATAACCCCTGACTCTACATCATGAAGTGAAAAATCTTGAAATGGGTGCGTATAATTGTATGAATTTAGATGACAACTGTAGCCGAGCATTTGAAAGTGAATATCGGAAAACCATTAAATAAAGTAAATAGGCGCACGTCATTTTATTATAAAATTACATGGTGAACGGAAATATCTTATCTCAAACGGTTATCGTCGAATATACACTTTTACAGGAGCACTATGATTAACTAAATTAGAAACACCTCAACGATTTAAGACTCTACAAGCGACGTTTTCTCCATCGCTTCTCTGTCGGAAGAGCAACTGCATAGTAAACCAAAGGTTGGTAATTTGGTTTACTACCGCGCCTACCCTTGTGCACGTATTTTTTTTTTTTTTTTTTTTTTTTACTTTTTAAAAAAGTGGTTTTTAGACTCTACTTAATGTAACAAATTACGCATATAGACGATTTAACATATTTGCGGGAGTAATTTTGTTGTTGATTGGCGTTTCGTCGCGTCTCTGACGCTGCTGGGCCGAAAGATGGTATAATTTTCAAAATGGAAGTGGGGCCACCGCCAATCGTCGCTGCGGGGAGGCCAATTTTTGGCGAGGTATCTCTAGTTGCCCATGGGTGGTCCTCCGACTAATACGGCATGGGGTAACCGTATGACCACACAACACGGGGTTGCCAACCCATATTTTCATAACTTTTTGGTTCCACTCTTTTGCTTACGTAAGTGCTTAGTCCAGTGTTGTGCGTACCCCCTCCCGAAACAATTCTAAATACGCTACTGTATATTGATACCACTAGATATATTATGGTTACCATAGTCGTTGTGTAAAAAAATCTTCTTTGCCTTCGTGTCTTTATCAGTGGACAGTGTGCGAATTAGAAGGGGATAAGGGAAAATTCCCTTTCGTAGTGCTGGATGCATGCTATAACCAGGAGAGTCATTTCAGATGACAATAGCATGGGAAATTATGACAGTTGTAGCCAAGAGCGTCATTTAGGGGAGAAAGAGGGGACCCCCAAGAGTTTGAGGAGTACATATACTTTAATTAATTGTCTATGAATATACTAGTAGAAAACGTGAAAGTCTTATGTCGTGATGCTCTTGCCCCGTAATGCGAAATCTCAAATGATGTCTCTTTTTGTAGCATATATCCAGTATTAATAAAAGGAATTTCCCCCTCATATCATTGTAGTTCGCATTGTCCACAGATATGGATATGAAGCGTCAAGAACAATTAATATATACTGGCGTATTTAGGAATTTGTTTCGGGGAGGGATCATGCACAACACGTGAATAAGCACTTACATTCTTCCTTTTCGGTGCCGACAAATTTTAGTGAAATTGTGCATATACGAAATTTATTTCGGGGGGTCTGAGCCCGATAGCCACCTCCTACGGATACAAATCATTTGAACATTTTTATTGTTCTATGCATTATAAGCATACGGTTAATTAATGTTTTACTTATAGTTACAAGTGGCTACTTTATTGGTTACAACAAGAAAAATGACTCGAGCGTGATGTTTTGCGCGTAAGGTATAGGTACTCCTGACTCTGCCACTTGATAACTTAACGCGTTCTATCGTATACGCGGAGAGTCAGAAACTTTAAGACGGGTTTTCTGGCTATTGCAGTTTGTAATATTGACACTTTAAATGTGCACTCTTACATCGCGAAAGGTAGCCCTGAAGTTCATTTACCAAAGTTTGCTTTACTCCTGTCAATAACTTATGTTTCTACTCAGTTATGCACGTTTTACAGATATTTCCATTAATCTTGAACGACAGGGACACGAACACAAACACACTGAGAACGTTTAAAACTCTAAAAGTTCTCACACCGGGAATCCAACCCGAGACCCCATACACCACAGACACATGCTAGCCACTAGACCACATAGATAAGTTATAAGGTCAGCGTGTTTTAATAGTTCTACTGGAAAAGCTCGAGATATGCACTTGTAATACATTGAGTGAATTATTCGAGAGAGGCAAAGCATTTTACATTGAATCCTTTTTCTTGTTTCATTTTTGTGGTGTTTATTCTTTGTATTTCTCGTACAGCATATGAAAAAAAAAAACATTTTTCGCTTCGGTGTCCAGAAATACTATTTTAGCTGATCATAAAACAGAAGTCTGTCTGTAAAGTAATATGGGGTAATATGTGTGGTATTCTATTTTTGTACCGAGTTCCTTCGTGGCTAACCGGTTAGCGTACGCACCTTTGACGTAAGAGACCCGGTTCGATTACCGATGTGAGTTCATGAGGTTCGGATTCCACGCTAATCAGTAAGTAAACGTCTGGTGAAAGGGACGTTAAACTCAACATCAACTCAATATTATTTTTATCCATCAATAGAAGCAAGGGGTAGACGATACTGTCCTGCTAAAAACAAGCATTTTCTTTGGCACATGTTACAAATTATCGGGTTATTTGCGACATTAATTACAAAAAGTTTTAAGAAAAAGAAGCATTATGAATATTAAGTCGCTTCAAGCGTTTAATTCGCTTTATAAAACTCCAGATTGTGAATTACAATAACTTTTTACGTTAAAAGTAAAAATACAAGCATATATTGATATTTTTATCTCTCACATGCTCTCTCTCTCTCTCTCTCATACATATATGATGCCACTGACCGTGCTACGCCGTCACTTAATGAACTTGCGCATTCTACTATATGTGCTGCGAGTCAAAAACTTTAAGACGCTTTTCCTTCGTTTGGTAAGGCTATTGCGATCTCCCAGTTTTTAATATGAACACTTTAGATGTGCACTTTTCACATAGCAACAATTGGCCCCGAAGTTCATTTAACAAAGTCTGCTTTCTCATTGTGAGCTTTGAAACGTAACGAAACTAGTTGATTTCTTTTTACAAGCACTTCAAAAGAGAACTTTAAGGAAATGTTTTTATATATTAAAAAAAAATTCCCGGGCCTTCAGATTAGAGGTCGAGAGCCTTGACCACTGAACCACGATTACTACGCGTTAATTGATTCGTCTTGAGTTTGGGGTCGCGGTGTCTCAGTGCTAGAGCGTTCACCTCTGCTTCATGGGGTGCCGGGTTCAATCACTGCTCCCGCCAAGTGAACGTTGTGGTGGACAATCACCGTGTGTGTGGGTTTCATCGGGATTCTCTCGTTTCGTCCCACCTTCTTCATTCCACCATTTCTTCCGCTTCTCATCACAACCTTCTCCTTTACCCCAACCGGCATAATCGTGGGACGTAAAACTCAAAGATTTCATTTCATTGTACAGTTTAACGTCCCTTTCAGCAGCGAGGCTATATCAAACAGAAACTACTGATTAACGTGGAATCCGAAATACATGAGCTCCCGCCGGGAATGGAAGACCAACTGAGTACGTAACAAGTTGTGACTATTTTCATGAATAAATGTATCATATAAAATATTTTCAAGTCTGATACTAAAATATTATTATTTTTATTATGTTACATATTACTTCAGATGTGAACTATAATTGCAGTATCGTAGAAGGAATATTGCCTAACTGATTATGCTTATGAGAATTATTAGATTTCTACAAGAGTGGATCTATTCTTGGCACCCTGGGAAAGCAGTAATTACGTAAATTACTCTTCCACTCTACAAATAAAGCACTGATTAGCATATACCACTGAAAAAGGATTAAATTTTAAACAGGAAAGTGAAACTTTCCATATTGATTTTTCTGTAAAACAGATGATTGTTTAGCTTTAGTGGATGAACGTTAAAAGAAAATAGAAACCGTAATGGAATGAATTAATTTCTTTATACGGCCCAAGACAAATAGCTGTCATCTTTAAAGAGAGCACAAACATAGCAAGTAAACATAAATCGAAACTTCTGCTGAGCTAATACTCACAGAGTAGCATGTTAACATTTTGATTTTGTCTTATGCCTAGAGGCATTTACAAGGTCATTTCCATATTGTCTGTTAACGTGTAAAAATTGCCTGCAGGAAAGTGGAAGAGAATACTATACAGTTGTGCAGAGCTCACTTTAAGTCAAACAACATATATCGAGAAAAAAGGACTGGATACTGGCTGTTAGCAAATAAATAGTACTTTTTATGAGCTGTTGGAGCAACCAACTGCACATACTGATAGAAATAGTGGCTACTGCTTGAAATAGAAGAGATTTAAATGCTTCAGCAAAGTAAAAGTAAGCCTCGAAGCAATTGAATCCCGATTATGAAAAATTATGACCGCAGCGAGATTCGTACACGAAGTCCAAGGCTTCGTTAGTAGTCCATGACTTCACCGTCTAAGCAGCGACTATTCGATTGCTTTTGTCTGGTATATCAATGATTTTCGGTCACCACTTTGGTACGTGAACATTGAAGTGAAATAATTAGAATAATTTGAATGACAGTTTGAACTGTCCACTATTGCAACCCTAGTTGGGCATTACAACATTACGCAAACTATATTTTATATACAACCATTATTATACATTTCATTTTCATAAACTTACTCCTATGATAACACTACCAACATCCTAATTAAATTCAATGTACAGATAATTGATTAGTTGAGTTGATTTTAAGTTTAGCGTACTTTTCAGCAGCAAGGGTATATGAGACGAGACCTACTGAATAACATGGAATCCGAACTACATGAGCTCCCGCCGTAATCGAACCACGGTCTCCAACACCAAAGGTATAGATAATTGTGTCTTATATAACAGCTAATGTCAACTTCGTGGTGGACAAACACCGTGCCGTGGATTTTTCGGGGTTCTCCCGTTTCCTCTCATTTTCTTCATTGCACCATTATATTCACTTCTCATCATCACCGTCTCCTTTAGCGTAACCGGTATAAACGTGGGACGTAAAACTAAAGATTTCATTTCATGTTTCTTGCTATAAAGTATAAAATAATTAAACATTTGATGTAAATAAATGAGAAACCTAAGATATTGTAGATTACTGAAATTGCGATTTAATTCAATTCCAAGCATTATACATCTATATGATTGTTCAAGTTGCTATATAAAGATGCAGATTATGAATTATACTAATTTTTTCAATTAAATGAAATTAAATCTTTAAGTTAGACGTCCCATGCATATGTCGGTTAGGCAAAGGAAATTGTGATGATGAGGAATGAATGAAAGTTGTCGAACGAAGTAAGTGAGAGGAAACAGGAGAACCCTGAGAAGACCCAGGCACACACGGTCTTTCGCCACCACAAATCTCACTTTGTGCAAGCTGACATCGAACCAAGGACCCGATACACCAGAGATGAACGCACTACCACAAGCCACCGTGACCCTATGAAAAACAGAACCATATTTATTCTGTCCGTCTCTCTCTCTCTCTCTCTCTCTATATATATATATATATATATATATATATATATATATATATATATATATATATATATATATAGGCCTATATATATATATATATATATATATATATATATATATATATATATATATATAGATATAGATATAGATATATATATATATCAGGAGCATGAATAATTTTCATTTAGGACCTATGGTTTCAAGTTGGTATTTAACACAGAACTATGTTCTTAATGAGTTGAGTTTAACATCCCTTTCAAAAGTAAGACTATATGAGTCATGGAAGTATTGATTAACATAAAAACCGTACCACGTGAACTCCCGTCGAGTGGCGATAATGATGATTTTGACGCAGCGTTCATATATACCACACATAAACTTCGGACGACGGTGCCCCATATTTAGGAACATTTTGATGTCAGCAATCATATGCTAAAGTGTGGACGTCTACTGCTATTTGAAAACATAATACTTTGTACCAGGTGGGCAACATGGTCAACCCAATAATCTCAAATGTTGATTAGTTTCATTCTCTATTTTAGTATAAATGTATTTGCACAGGCATAATTCGACTTGATTGTATTATTCCTGTAATATGGAACATTTCCATTTACTTTCCCATAGTGAGCTATTGTAGGAACTCGACACGAGAACACCCTGTATCTCGGAAACGAAGCGGCATCACACCAATCAGACCAATGTTTATAAGAATATTTTTACTTATTTGGATGTCCTCAATCACCTTGTCACTTTTGGCTATGCATTAATGATACACCCTGTATGTATATATATATATATATATATATATATATATATATATATATATATATATATATATATATATATTCCAAATATATCTTTGTAGAAGAACGTAATCAGAATCTATTTGCTTGATATTGTATAACATCATAGCCAGCAAAAAAATATATACAAAAAGTGAGAGAGATGAAACGCAGCATAAAAGATACCTCAAATTGACATGGTTGTTTGTGGGCAACGTATCATATTTCATTTATTGTAAACAATACATTCATTTTCAATCTAAATTCTGGATTTACTACCTATAATATGCAAATCACCTAAATTTGAAATTTTTTACACAGCTCGTTCACGTTTTGCTAATTAAAGGGATTTAATAGACGCCGTAGTTGATTCAAAATAAAGGAGTTTTGTATTTTTCTTAAAAAAAGATGTAATGTAGATAGTTTAGTGAATACAATGATATAATGCCCTGCGAGTCCTCAATTACATAGTCCTGTTTTGCCAATCAATTTAACTCTAAACAAGCTACTGTTTAGGGCGAATAGAAAAGTCTTTATTTAGGGAAGCCAGAGTGTATAAAGCTTTAGGTGAATAGTTCGCGTCGTGATTTGCTGAATTCCTGGCCCGGGTTTGATTCTCAGCCCCGCTCCCTTTACACGTTTTAAAATGTTTCATTTACAAGGATGAGCTCCAGTTGGATGCTGCTAAAGGTAGATAATCTCCAGTGGAGAAATTCAGTGATGATGTAATCCTGAAAATAAGGGAAGAGAAATGAATGGAGAAAACGAATTGCAGATTTAATTCTGTTAATGGTTCTATATTTGATATTATCCGTTAATTTCGTGCATTTTTAAATTGTTGTTAATTGACACTATATTCTCTCCTTTTCTCCGTGTCTCTCAATGTGTAAATTTTCACAAATATTATACAACTCAGGAACCTTCAGTTATATTTGCAACCTAAGGGGAAATACGCATAGTACGGATAAGTTCTCCAACTCATTTGAGAGTTATCGAATTTTGCATTTTTAATATTTATAACTAAATTACTGCGTACCAAAATTTAGCATTTTCAAAAGTCATTGAACGAATAATGAAATAGGACCAGTTCTTCTTTCGAAGTAGTATTACGTATCAATCAGTGGCGCCAGAACCAAGGAGCTCAGGCTCTTTTAGACCCCCAAAATTTTAATTGGAGGCTGTGGTCTTCCCCCGTATGATCGATCCATAAATTAATTGATTTGCATGTAGGACTATTGTTAATAGTTTCCAAACTCAGCGCAAGACTTTGTGTTTACTGAAAAAACAAAAACCTACTACATATACCACATAATCTATCCGTATATTATTTGATACGTATATATGCATAGTCATTTGAATTAAGTTTATAATCCCTCATTTGAGTTAATTATAAAATTATTTAAGTTCCCTGACTGTTATCTTCTCATCGGTGCCTCTGTTGTCCGTATATTTCTTTCTGGTATTGTGCTGTTTACTATGAGTACAAGTATCCAAAGACTCCCTTTTGTCATTTCGTCAGCCAGCGTTTATCCACACTCCTGCACAAAAACACTCTCTATGGTTTGTTTTTTTGACAGGTGGGGCATACTTCATGCTGCTGTTCTAGCTACTCTACCAGGCGTAATTAATCTTGGAGCAGGTGCTAGTAGGGTTGCCTATCTCACGGACTTTGTACATCAAGAATTTCTGTGGCCCACTGTACACCTTGAGCATTTTCAGTAATTCAAGATGGCGCCTGTAAAAGTGATAAGAATGTGTTTCGAATATTTTATCAATATGGCTATCGAATTATATGCTTCTTTTTTGGGGGGGGGGAGATATTCCAACAATAATGTAAAAATGTTTATGAAATTTCTGAAAACCAAGATATCCAAAATGGAAAATTGAGATTCGGGACCCTCAAGCTAGGTACATACTTAGGTATAGTGTAATTTTTGGTTAGAGCTTTATGGTTTCTCCTGCCACCATAGCTCAGTGACGCTTTGCATGGTATCAGAAGCCCGGCCGTTTGCGCTTATAGGTCCCGTGATCCGAGAATATACAGAGACGCGATCTACAGTTTGAAGTGGGATCCGAACCCCAACTTGGGTATTCGTCCAAGGCGTTGGACTTCCAGCAGGGCTTAAACCTGCGACCACGAAGGCAGGTGAGAGATTGCGGATTCAACCCGTGGATATAACGTCGAGGTAAGTATCAAACATAGTGCTGAGACACTGTTTATTTTCTCGCGTGTCTTGAGCTTGGGAGTAGCTCGTAGAGAGAATCGTAGAGACTGCTTTCAGTTACATTTCGTTAGTACAAGTGAAGAAAAGTATTAAAATTCTAAGTATTTATCTTTCAGAAGCTAAATAATCGACTCGCACAGCATTTGTGTTGTTTGTTCTTACGATAACTGCAAATGCGAGAACCGATTTGAATTAAACTTTTACACATTGCATATTATATTTCAAAGTACAAGTCATGTTCGTTGGGGAAGAAAATCGTACAAGAGGTAGGAGGTGATAACGGCCCTAGAAGTGCAAATATGTAGGAAGATGAAGGTAACTAATGTTAAAATCGAATTTAATGGTATATTCTGTTATAAGAACTTCATAAATGTGCTAACATACTACGGGGATTCCAGAACTATATATGGTTTCGGTAAAGAAACAATCATGTCTTTCAATTGCTATTCAATCTCATTCGAGAAGCAGCATTTGTTGAAAGAAATATACATAGTTGCATTATCATGAAAATGAAAAAAAAAAAAAATGTGACGACGAGAATGTATTCAATCTTTAAAAAATGCAGCAATAATATGGATCGCTATTCTTTTGAACATGAATGAAGAAAAAAGGAGAAATACAGTTTATGAAATGTAGTTTATTCTTTGGTTTGGATGTGGCGTAGTGAAAATTAAATGAAATGAAATTTTTGAGTTTTACGTCCCACGGTTATGCTGGTTAGGCTAAAGGAGACTGTGATGATGAGTAATGAATGAAATGGTGGAATGAAGAAAATGGGAGGAAACGGGAGAACCCCGAGAAAATCCACACACACGCTGTTTGTCCACCACAAAGTTCACTTGACGGGGGCTGGGATCGAACCCTAGACCCCAAGCACCAGAGGTGAACGCTCTACCACTGAGCCACCGCGGTCCCGTGGCGTAATGAACATAACGAATGTGAAATACTGATGAGGAACTCTTTGAAATTGACAGTTTATCACTTTTGTTTTCCATGAGCTGTCAACAAAGAGAGGATCAGTGAGACATATAATTGCCACGCGACATTTCTTTCAAATGTAATGTAATGCGTATTGACATGAGTGGAGATGATGAGATAAATTGATTGCGAAGTCCATTTTACAAACAAGGTACTGGATTTCATTCTTCTTCTTCTTCTTCTTCTTATTATTATTATTATTATTATTATTATTATTATTATTATTATTATTATTATTATTATTATTATTATTATTATTATCATTTTCTAACATGAAATTGACAAAACGAAACATATAGTATTCTCCACTGTGTTCAAATCGAAGACGGAAAAAAAAATACTGATCCAAACAGGAAAAAAAAAAGATTCCAATGCGAGCTCAAGTAAGTTTTCTTTCTTTATTTATTTCGCATCATCACAGTGTAAGAAGCTTCTTGCTCACCTCCCTGAACAAAGATTAGCAGATATCCTAGTAAATACACCTACTCATGCAAGGACACCCTTGCGGCGTTCAAGATTGACAAAAGTTTGGGCGGGAGAGGCAGCTAAGCGACTTTCCATGACTTTCTGCCTTTCGCCACAGAGCGCTGTTTGACAGCTCCAAAAGAACAAGAAAGACAGAATATAGAAATTTAGTCATGCTCCAGTCCTCTCTTAATAATGGATTTTTTTTCTAATTCAAACTGGAGAGTATAGTAATGATGCGAACATGAACATACTTTCCTATTTATTATTAAGGGCCGTTGTAACCATAGTTAGTTGAACATTAATAATTGTGGAACTGCATGAGTGGTGTACGTAGAAGTTCGTCAAGGGGGAGTTGAAGTTCGAAATTGATATAATTTCAGTTCATATAATTGTATATATATATATAGATAGATAGATAATGTTATGGTAAGTGTTCAGAGAAGAAATCCGAAAGGATGGTTAATTTCTGAGCAGATCTGGGGCTACTTTCAGCTTTGGCATGTAGGTTCGTAGCATGTATACTATGTTCGTCAGGTTTAAATCTTTCAGGAGTTGAAGAAGTTCTTTAGCAGCGTTTCTCATTTTTTTTCCTTGGGGCACTCCAAAGTACGTTTCAAACTTTCGAGACACAACTGCATGAGATATTTTCCCTTAATGTAAAAAATAAGTAAATAAAATAAAATAAAATAAAATAAAATAAAAATACATTTGATACTTTTTTTAAAATTATGGAATGACTCTGAGATACAATGCTCGCAAGCAAATTACATAAGACTCTTAAAAGCAGTATATTAATATAAAAAAAGAGAAAGAAATATTGCCATTAAAAATGTGAGAAGAGATCAAATTTAAAATTAATCACGTGACTTTAATAGGAGAGAAAACACCAAGAATCGTGTTACTGAAATTACATTTTTTGTGTCCCGTGTTTCTTTCAAACAAAAGTGAACTGCGTTAGAAGCAAACGTTCTAGCTTTAAACTTGGAAGACAAAAGTGAAATCAAATCGATTGGCGACAAATTTTTATTTTCTTCTAAAGCTAATTTGTTTGCGGAACATCTTAGAAGACATTTAAAATCTCGCGACACCCCTGACATGTGTTTGCAATACAGCAATATGTCGCCAAATGATATCTTCAGAGGATGCATTACCATCTGGGGCCGTGTTCACTATTGTAGTAGTGTATTATTACTACAATTGCTACTACAATAGCGACTAATACACTCACACCTTGAAGTGAGTGTATTATTGGTATCTTGAAGAGTTGCTTGAACGTGAGATTGTAGTTGTTTTTCCTTTTTGCTTGTGGTTGTAGGGTTTGTTGTATTCGCAGATATCCTTAATAATTAGAAGGATGAGCACCTTTACTGTTTACATAATTTGCGGGTGTGTCTGGTTTTCTTTTTGTATTAATACGTCCAATAAGAGACGCCGCACTTAACGCACCGGGGCAGAGTTTGGTAATTTCTTTGCGAATACCAAGATCCTCGGTATTTGATGCATTGCAAGTTTCTTTTGTAGTGGTTCTATGAGAAGTTTGATCACCTAAAATACAAAATCCACGGCTCAAATCAAGGCTAATTTTCGGTATGTATATATTGATTATATCTCCAAACAAATCCAACTTGTTAGAAATTTTTCAGGTTTCTTTTTTACATTTAAGCCTCCTGGGCTAATAATATTTGCATAATCATTAGCGTATCCTACGTAGACATAGGTGTGTTGAAAAGCATAATTCGATGCGTAGGTTGTGTCCATTATTATGAATTATGAATTACTGTTATTTAGGGGTGGAGAAACGAATAATTTTTTCATTGAAAATGCATAATCGAAATTTAGTTATACCATGGTGATGACTCTAAGAAAGCTAACTGTGAGAGATAATACGAATAACACTTTTAAATAATTAATTGTCATACTAAACACTTCAGTCTTTAGATTGAATGCATGGGTTACGTGGTCCGATCTCAGCTAGCGCAAGGCGGGCTCTATGAGTTGATTTTAACGTCGTCCCGTTCAGTTGTGAGGCTACAAGAGACTTGGACCTACTGATTACGTGAAATCCGAACCACATGAGCTACCGCCGGGAATCGAACATGGGTCTCCATAAGGTGCACTCTGTGGTACACTAACACCATATGCATGAGTTCCCCAGACATTCTCACGTTTCCTCACACTTTCTTGATTTCACCATTTCATTCATTTTCATAATCGTTATCCCGTTTATGATACACGGCATATTCCTAGAACGTAAAATTGAAAGAGTTTTTATGTATCTTTTGATTCAAAGGACATAACTTTAGCGGAAACGTAAGAAATTATAGACTGATTTAAAAGATAGGGAGAACAGCCTCCAATTAACCACCTTAGTTTATGAATTCATTATTTTTGGGGAAGGACGTCTTTTCTCTTATTTTCTTAGGTCGGAGAATGGTTCGTTTGCAGGGATTGCGCCGAAGCATAGGGAGAATGAACACCGCTGCATCATTACCAGTTTCTTTTTTTTTATTTTATTTTTGATCCGCCCTGTTAATAAGTATGCCTGTTAATGTTATTAAGTGATATTTTGGAGAAGCGATTGAAGATTTTTTTTAATTGGAGCTTAGTGTCTCTTTCAGCACCAAGGTTAAATGAGACATTCACCTATAGCTTAACGTGGGATTCAAGCCACACGAACATTCACCAAAAATTAAATCCAGATTCTCCCATGCCGACGACAATTGAGAAACTGAAACTGGAAGAATGTTGAGGAGTGTTGGCAATACAAACAGTTTCCCACTTCTCTTTTTTTTATACTCAGTAAAATATTTAAGGAGGTTCATTATTATGTAACATGTAATTATGCAATAGAAAATTTATTTTTCTGTAATATTTATGAAAAGTAAGAATGTAAAGAATGTCTTCAAAGTCAATAATTACTGGAGCACTCTGACAGAAGTCGGTTAAGCCCCTATTCTCGATGTAACTTCTCAAACACCCTCTTGGCTAAGCAGTTAGGATACGAGCCTTTGCCAATTCATGTGGTTAGGATCCCACGATAAGCTGTAGGCCCACGCCTCCCTATCCTCGCTGTTGAAACGGACGTTAAACTCAAAATAAAATAAAATCAATGTAACTAGCCTCTTATAGAACACTGGAGCCACTGCAATCAGGAGAGTATATATAATTTTTCTTTCATGGGGAAAATTAACAGAATAAAATAAGATGCATTATACTTTAAGTTTCGTGTACACTTTTGCAAATTATTAAAACAATGCATCACATGTGGTTAATATCTCAAGAATGAAGCAAGGGCATAAATTACCCATACTTTGCTTCTAAAAAAATTACTTTTATAAAAAGATGGCCGGAATAGGCATGGCGGAACAACAGGTCGGTCGTCGTCTGTTTATAGCTAGTCAGAATGACTAGCACCCTTTTAGAGGGTTACGCCATCTCTTAGGGAAGAGTTTTATGTAAATGGAAGATTTAAGGGATTTTTTGACGGTCTCAGAGAAGTTCTTGATTATAATACTTGCGAAGGTCTTAAGGATCTTTCCGAACCTTAACTGGAGCAACAGATATATGAAAGTAATAATGGGTATCTAGTGAGAAGGCATATCATACATAGATAGATTGTGAATGATGAGCATGAAGGATGAGGCGAGGCGTGCTATCACAACACAACACTAAAAGTTTAAGTCTGACAGATGAAGTCATCTTCGCGCCTAGGGGCTGCTCTAGGCTTCAAAGTAGACAATGGGAGTCCTGTTGGTAGCAGAATGATTTCAGCGTGCAAATGATGGAAATATGAGTGGAAGATGGTCATGAACCTGATAGTCTATGAGGAGTACCTGGTCTAAGGCGTCAGGAGGTAGAGTGTAGCAGTAGAGAGTATAGAGTAACGATAGCGGTATAGGGTAATATCGAGATGGAGAAGGATGGAGAGCTAAGTGGTGCATAGTATTCAGAAGTAAGGGGTGTTGGGTTTTATAACGAGAGCATATGTATGTGAGACGTAAAGTTTCAAGATGAAACTGAAGTGTAGGAAACTGAATTCGGCTGTACAAGTCTGCTGTCGGACTAGGCAGTTTGACTCGATATGCAATGCGGAAAGCATGTCGTTCTAACACTAATAACTTTTCATAAATTTTGCGGGAGGCAGCAATCCATGCAACGTTTCCGTAAGTCAGCACAGGCCGCAAAAAGGCCTTGTATGTGTTCAGAATTGTGTTCGCTTTTAGTCCCCAGGACGTTCCGGTGAGCCTTTTTAATAAGTTAAGTCTATTGTATGCTTTAGTTGTGACTGTTTGAAGATGTGTCCAAATGAGATGTTTATCGAATGTGAGCCCCAAGTAAGTTACAGTTGATCGTGCCTGAATGGGAGTTTGGTCTACTTGTAGTGAAAGGCAGTTAGGATTTCTTCTCACTCTTGATGTTCGTTTCGGAGGAAGGAAGACAATGGCCTGCGTTTTTGTGGCGTTGATCGTTAGCTGCCATTTGTCGCACCAGTGAAGAAAATTGTTAATTGCTAACTGTAGAGCAGTGTTGATGGATTGGATAGTAGGTCCTAAGGCAAGAAAGGCAGTGTCGTCGGCATATTGAAATAGGTGAATTTTATCAGGAAGTGGAGGCATATCGGCAACATAGAGAAGATAGAGAAGTGGCGACAGAGCCGATCCTTGAGGTACTCCACAGTGAAGGAAAATAGGATGTGAGAGGCAGTTATTTATTGAAACATATGACAGACGGCCGATTAAAAAGTTGTATATCAGTCTTATATATGAAACAGGAAATCGAAGACGAGTTAATTTGTATATAAGTGCGATGTGCCATACCCTGTCAAATGCTTTCTCGAGGTCAAATAATACAAGACATGATGGTTTGACCGAGTTATGGTGTTGTGTAACCATGGTGGTTAAACGAAGTAGTTGATCGTTGATCGAATAACCTGGGCGAAATCCTGCTTGGTGTATAGGAAGTAACTGGCGTCTTTCTATGTATACATGTAGACGTCTTACTAGAATACGTTCTAGGATTTTACTAAAAGTAGACGTTAATTGAATTGGGCGGTAGGATGATAAGTTGGCAGGAGGTTTCTTTGGTTTTGGAAACATTAACGTCTTAGAAGTTTTCCAGGTGACAGGAAAATAGCCAGTTCGCAGAATGAATGTAAAAATCGTGGCTAACAGAGTAAGCAATATAAGCGGGCTTTCTTTTATATGGCGATAGGTTATTGTATCAAAGCCAGGTGCACTATTCCTTTTGTTGCGAACAACTGTACTGATATCTTGAACTGTGATTGGCTCTGTGAGAGGTTCATGTTGCGGAAGAGTATGAAGGGCATGGGGTTGTAATGAAGGAGAAGATGGATTGACTGTGTCAGCTGGATGTCTATATGAATATGTGGAACTGAGTGGTGTGAAGATATCTTGGAGGAAATCAGCAAAAGCGTCAGCTTTGGCGGAATCTGTTTGTATAGGTAAGTCGCCATTTAATAATGGATATGGTGTTTTAGTATGTTTTCCGCAAAGAGCATTAAAACGTTTCCAGTACTTGCTAGGATGAGTGACGTCAGAGAGTGAATTACAGGTTTTAACCCAACACCTTAGCTTGTAAGCACAAATGTAATTCTTGACCATCCTCTGAAGTTGCCGGTGATGACGGAGTGATTCTGGATTTTTTTGTACGTTGATAGTCACGATAAAACTGTCGAGAGCGAGTGATAAATGTGAGATATTCTGGTGGTAATGTTGGTCGATAAGGCGTTGATGTAGTGACTGGTATGTAGAGTGAACTTGCTTCTTGGATTGAAGTTGTGATGGTATGAATGTCATGATACAGTTCGACTTCTGATGTAGGAGGTTTTAATGGCTCTGTTGCTGTCGATAGATATGTTCGGTATTGTTCCCAGTTGGCTTTGTCAAAACGGACGCTGGTTCTCTGAAGTTCTGGAGATGGAGACGTAGGTTGAGTACGGAGGAGCAGTTTGATCGGAACATGGTCACTTCCTAATGGATCGAGAACATCAATATGGATTTGCGAAACGAGATTAGCAGAAGTAATGACAATATCTGGTGTGCTTTGTGATTCGGGCCTAGTGGGTTTTGGAAGATCATGAATGATACCAGTCGTGTGAGTTGTGACAAAGGTTTGAAAGGTAGTTCTGTCTCTTTGTGATCTGCTGTGCATGTTGAAATCGGCCATAATTATGAATCTCTTATAATTATCGGAAATGTGTTGCACCAATGCAGTAGGTAGCGGTTTTCCAGGTCTGATATAAACAGTAGCAACAGTTATGGCTATATTACGGAAGTATAAAGTAATTATAAGATATTCAGGCAGATCTGGCAGCCTACAAAAGTGTCGTCGTGATGGGATACGTGGAGAAAATCCCACGGCTGTTCCTCCATTTGCACGCCTCCTAGGAAGAGTATTATCTTGTCGAATTAGTGTATATCCAGAAAAGTGACAAGTCATAGATGGAGTGAGAAAGGTTTCGTTAAGGATAAACATTTTTTTTTTTTTTTTTTTTTTTTTTAGTGCTAGCCATATGCTAGCTCCCTTTTAGAGGGCTACACCCTCTCTTAGGTGTGAGAAGTGAAGGTAACATGGTAAAGATGTAACGCATGGGTGGGCTAAGAGTAATTTATTTATTTATTTATTACTAGAACTACTACATTATGATCTTTTCGATCATAATCATACTTGAGTGGTAGGTGTAGTTTTAATAACATAAGAGCAGTAACATAATAACGAGTATAATTGAACAACATAACTATGAATATGATAATTATAGAAATGTATATATAAGTGAGAAAACAAAGCAAAACATGAGAACAATAGAAGTGCCAAAAGTAAGATGTGATAGCTTATATAAATAGATGAATGAAACGTTACTTTACATATATATGATTGTTATTAAAGGAAAATAAATAAGGAAATAATCAGACAGTATATTATAAACAAAGAACATTAATGATCATAACGGAGGATTAAGTATAGCATGCACGATACTAATGATATAGAAATGGGCGTGAATGATGTGGCGAGGTGCATACACAGGACAACACGTGGGTGATGTTAGTGATACAAATGAGCTTATCTTCAGCCTAGGGGCTGCTCTAGGCAATGATGAAAACGAATGAGGCCCATGTTAGTAAATAATGGTAATCACTGTGCTGGAAATGATGGGTGAATGAGAGGAAGATGTTCATGAATGACGTAATCAGCAATGATAAGTAAAGCGGGATCTAGTGGTGGTAGAGTATAATGATATAATGTGAAGAGAAGCGAAAGTGGAGGATGATAGTAACGATGAGGTGTTGGATGAAGTGCTAAGTAACGCATTGTATCCTGAAGTAAAGGATGACGAGTTTCGAAGCGCTTGGTGATATATGTGAGCCGCAGTTTTTCAATGTAGTACTGTAAGGTTGGAAAGGTAATTAGATTATACAGATCTTGTGTGGGACTAGGTAGCTTAATACGGAATGCTGTACGGAAAGCATGGCGTTCTAGGATGAAAAGCTTATTGTAGAATTTTGTCGGGGCAGCTAACCAAGCAGTAAATCCGTATGTGAGGACTGGTCGTAAGAATACTTTGTACGTATTTAGTATTGTGTGTGCTTTAAGGCCCCAAGTGGTACCAGTCAATCGTTTCAAGAGATTGAGTCTATTATAGGCTTTAGTGGTAACATTTTTCAAGTGTTGCGACCAGGTAAGGTGGCGGTCGTATGTTATTCCCAGATATGTAACAGTATTACTGAGTTGAATATGCACCCCATCAACCTGGAGAGAGAGTTTTCGTGGATTTCTACGGAATTTGGAAGTTTGTCTGGGTGGTAAGAAAACTATGGCCTGAGTTTTCGCTGCGTTAATAGTAAGCCTCCAGAGAGTACACCAGGTGTAGAAGCTTTCGATAGCAGTCTGTAAGATAGTATTGATCTGCTGGATAGTTGTTCCAACTGCTAGAAGGGCCGTGTCGTCCGCATATTGAAAGAGGTGTACTTTATCTGGTAATCGAGGCATATCAGCTACATACAGAAGATATAGTAAAGGAGATAAAGCCGACCCTTGTGGTACTCCTGTGAATAGAAAGATAGGGTGTGATAAACTGCCACGTACGGAGATATAGGTGATACGGTTGGTAATGAAATTATATATGAGACGGATATATGAGATAGGAAGCTGGAATTTGATAAGTTTATATATGAGCCCAAGGTGCCAGACCTTGTCGAATGCTTTCTCCAAGTCAAATAACACTAAACAAGAAGGTTGAGCGGAATTATAATGTTGTGTGATGAGCGTTGTGAGTCGGAGTAGCTGATCGTTGATAGAGAAGGCTGGCCTAAAACCTGCTTGAGTGACTGGGAGTATGTTATGATCGGCGATGAAAAGATGTAATCGTTTAACCAGAATGCGCTCTAAGATCTTACTGAAGGTGGAAGTAAGTTGGATAGGTCTATAGGATGCAATATTCTGCGGCGGTTTGTGTGGTTTAGGAAACATAAGCGTCTTAGATGTTTTCCAAGCTAAAGGAAAGTAGCCAGTGCGCAGTATGAATGTGTAAACATTCGCAAGAAGAAGCAGAAGTGAGATAGGACTTTCTTTGATATGGCGATATGTGACGTTATCGAGACCTGGTGCAGTATTTCGCTTATTATGAAGAACTTGTGAGATTTCCTGAACAGTGATGGGAGCAGAGACAGTAGCATTAGTAGGTAAGATATGAGTAATATTTGGTTGAAGTTGTGGCGATGAGGTGTTAAGTCTTTCTGCGGCGTGTGGTGCGTTGTCAGTTGACGGTGTGAAAATTTCTTGTAAGTGTTCTGCAAATGCATTCGCTTTATCTCGATCAGTAGTAATAGGTGTATCGCCTAATAAAATAGGGTAGGGTGTAGTAGTAAACTTCCCACACAGTGCATTAAAGCGAATCCAGAATTTTGTAGGATGCGATGTTTCGGAAAGATTGTTGCATGTCTTCACCCAGGAGCGAAGTTTATATGCTTTGACGTAGTTGTGAACTGTCCTTTGGAGTTGTTTGTGATGTCGGAGTGCTTCTGGATTGCGAGTGCGAAGATAGTCTCGATAGAACTGGCGTGAACGTTTGATCATAGTGATGTATTGAGGCGGAAGCTTAGGTTGATAGGGAACGGAGTGGGTGGTTGGAATGTATAAGTTGCTGGCTTCTTGGATTGCAGAGGTAATGGTGTCTACAGTCTGATATAAATCATCGCTTGTGGTGGGTTCGGTTAGATCTCTGGTGAGGTCTGAAATATGTGTACGATAGTGATCCCATTTAGCTCTATCATAACGCAAGCTCACTCGCAATGGTAACGAAGAACTAGTTGTAGTTAAATATGGTTTATAGACGAGCTTGATGGGTGCATGATCGCTGCCTAGAAGATCAAGGACTTCGACATTGCAGTGTGAGACAAGATTTGCTGAGGCGATGACTATGTCAGGCGTTGTGTTTGAGATGGGACGTGTAGCTTGCGGAAGATCAAGAATGATTCCAGTAGTGTGCGTCGTTATAAAGTTAGCAAAATTGGTCCGGTCACCATCGCTGCGGCTATGCATATTGAAGTCAGCCATGATAATATATCTATTGAAGGTGTTGGAGATATATTGTACGAACTGCTCAGGTAATGGATGGTTTGGTCTTATATATATAGTTGCCAGTGTGATTATGATATTTTTGAAATAAACAGTGGCAATCAGGTATTCGGGAACAGCTGTTGTAGTATAGTGATGTTGGCGAAAAGGGATGTGAGGAGAAATCCCTATGGCCACTCCCCCATTAGCTCGAAGTGTAGGTAGAGGGTTTGCAGAATGAAGCATGGTATATCGTGGTAAACGACAAGAGCGAGAGCTTGTAAGGAATGTTTCATTAAGTAGGAAGACTGTTACATGCTCTTCGAGAAGAAGCTGTTCAAATAAAATTTTGTTCTTTGGTAGTGACCGGATGTTGAGAAAGAGAAAGGTTAAAGCCATGATATTAATCGATAGTAGTAGCATGTGATTTATGGAAATGGACAGTATTGCCGGAATATGTTGCAGTAAAGTTGACATGGAAGGTTGTTTTTGCTGCTATAATGATTTGTTGTAGAATATGAGGCCGAATGAAAGGATGAATATTTTGCAGAGCGAGTGTCAGAAACGTGAGTAGCTGGTCCAATGAAACAGGAGCGTCAATTGGATGTGGAGTGGTTTGAACTGGTGTCGGTGGTCGCAAAGGAACGACGAGTTCAGGATGGTCCTGAATAGGGTCCGGCTTTGCCTTACACTTATAACTGTAGGCCGGATGCTGTTCATTACAAGTGGCGCATTTTGGTGGTAATTGCAAATTGTTACAAGTCCGGGTGTTATGTGGGCCAGCACAGTAGCCACATTTACTTATGTTTTTACAATCAGATGTCTGATGAGCATTGTAAACCTGGCATCGCTCACAGCGGATGGGCATAGGAACTGGTGTTCGTGATGGCTCTACTCGGTGTTTATGGTTATAAATGTAGGCTCCTGATGCCAATAGCTCATCAATGGTGTGTTGGTGGTTTGTGAGAACACGAACCATATAAGTAGGGCCTTGGTCGTTTCGAATTCGTAGAACTTTCGTAATAGTATGACCTTCTAGCTTGAGCTCCTCTTGGACCTCTTCATCTGTATAGGAGGGGTCAACCCCCCGAATCACAACAGATAACAACGGTGATCGTTTCGGTGGTGGAGGCTGTTTACGTGTGGAAGAGTTCAGTGCTTGAATCTTCGCGTTGGAACCAAAAGTGTCGATGGGGACTTTGTTTTTGATTGTAGTGAGAAGAGTCTGATCCGGTGTTTTTAATATGATACCATTCCTCGTATGGACTATTTGTGATATAGCTGCTCGAGGTAGGTACTTGCGAAGTTGGATGGCAACAAGCTTCGCATTGTTGAATTTCACGTCAAAATTTGTGAGCAACATTGAGTAAACTGAAGGTGAAGTAGAGCCGGCAGCATGATTTGAAGATGAAGCTGTGTCCATTGGAATTTGGCTAAGATCCGAATTAGACGCGAGATGTTGCTTTTTCGGAGGTGGAGATTGCTGAAGTCGTTCGGCATAACTGTCTGTCTGTTCTGGAGTATGTGGCGATCTGCTGCGGACAGAGCTAGAAGAGATGACTGAAGTTGCAGAGGCAACTGAGGCTTGAGAACCTCGTCGCTGCTGCTGAGATTTACTGATTGTGGAAGAAGCGTGACTTGGATCCCTGCGGGTCCTCAGCTTCGTGTTGCTCTCGGTGGGTCCAGCTAATACTTGCGGTAATCCTGTGTGCTTGCCTTTCATCGTTTTGCCTGATCCTAGCCGTGGGTCCGCCATCGAAAATCCGCCCCTGGGCTGATGCCCAAATGTCCAGTAAATCGAAAAACCAAAGAAATAGCAAGGTCGTCAACTTAAAATCAGGTACGTCTCTTTACCTCCGTGGAGGATTATAATCAATTCGACGGTTGTTTTCTCAACCTCAAAGAGGCAAGTAATCCAACCGTATATGAGAAGATCGCGACTAAAATAAATCAGTAGGGATGGAATAACTAAGTGACTTGGTTATTTTTCTTCGCCAGCTACGAATACCCTATTTTTTTACCTGGTTAGAGATTCCAGGTGGCCAGTTCGAAGGATAAACACTGCAGTTCTAACCTCAGTTCACAAACAATAAATTCTTACCAATGGGTGTTTGCAATTTTGCGTTTAGGATATACAATTTTTTTAAGTATGTATAGTTTGAGTAAGCTGTTGAGATGCGTTTTCTACATACAATCAAGCTCTTCAAAATGTGTTCAAAGTATGTGTATTGTTTCTCAGCATTCTTCAATCAAATACTGGTAGTGCGTGCTGCCATCTATGGACCTGCTTGAACTATATATACTTGTAAAGAATCCGACCAATCACATTCATCTACTAAAGCATGGTATATATATATACATGGTATTTTATATGGTATGAATGGGCGAGAGATGTAATGGAGGGTATACGCGGGTATACGGCGTATACCCACTTATAATTTTTGGAAACTATCGTACAGCCACCTAAAATTTAGGAAGTACGCAGGTATACGCTACATTCAGTCAATAGTATACTCATTTCATTTGCTTTTCAAGTACTTTATTTAAAACAAAAACAGAAAGTCTTACTAGACACCTGGTCGTCAGGCTTTTACCGCGAATGATGTCTAAATTCTTTCAAAATATTTGCGTTTTCGGGACGTGTTAAATCTCTTCTATAGTATAATGGAAAACAGCGCTCTGAACATGCAGTGGTTTTTCCTCAAGATGTCACATGCGTTGTTCCTACCTTCCAAATTCCAAATTCAAATTCAAAGTCTGTCGATTGGATACAATTTGAGCAAGGCAATATGGGATTTAACCAGTTCCTTTCTAATCGCGAAAGGAAGTTCAGAAAAAGTGTGGTCTTTACTTTAAGAGTTAAGAAAAAATGAAATGAATATATTTGGGCTAAGAAATCGTTGGCCTCTACAAAAATAACAACACGACCTATCTTCGGTCTAGTTTAGGGTGACCAAATCGTCAACTAGGAAAAACGGGACACCTTTTATTTCTGGATGAATTGCTCCCCTAAATATATATTTTTGCCTTTCCGTTCCCTATCTCTCTCTCTCTCTCTCTCTCTCTATCTGTATCCCCCATAGAAAAGAGTAAATTTACACTTTTTAGTTTTAAAACCTATTTAAAAGGTTATGTAATTAATTAAATAACAAGTAACTATCAGCAACTAAAAAACGAAATATATTTGAAAAACATTGCTAAAAATATATGAGCGCTCAAATCTGTCACCGACAGGATTTACATTACTCTCAGCATCGGATTCCAACACCTTTTATTTGCATTTTGTTACTTTGAAACATTATTTCACTTACAATTGATTTTCTTTTTACTTTTATAGTTCTATACCTTTATAACCCTTTCGTAGTATGTTACATCTTAGTCAAATCTCGGAAACACTGATGACAGCGCCTCAATTCCCCAAACAGAGAGTAAAAAAATGTTACATTTTTCCTCATAAGACTTTCAGCCCCTTCCACTGTTGTCTGCGGATTGGGGAGGCCTAGGAGGGAAAACAGTGCAGCCACCACATCCAGTATCGCAAACATCGTAATGACGTTGCTCAGTAATTCGACATACTCCAATATAATCACATAGCTTAGAAAAAAATATAAATTAGGAAGTTTTAGCGATTCGAAAGGTTTTTTGTACCGAATGTACGTAAATACGGGACATTTTGGCATCCCAGGAGAATTTTTCGGGACACCGGGAATGGTAGTGAAAAAACGGGAGAATCCCGTTTTTACGGGACGGTTGGTCCCCTAGTCTAGTTTGAAGCATTCACCGTCGTTCCTAATACCACCAAATACAACAGCGAAGATCGGATTAGTACTGCTCATTTGTAGCCGCAATTGACATCAAAGAAGGAGCGATTAATTTTGGATAAATACTCAGCAGCTAGTACTAGTAGTACTTTTTCTTCAATCTACTGAACAGAAAAAGGACGGGGTAAAAATAAACATTTTTCTTCGTTGTTTCATTTTCTTTCAGATAAAAAAGAAAATTGAAGAAAAATTGTTAATAGGAAGGGGTAGAAAACAAAAGTCAGGAAAGACTTGTAGCGTATGAGCATGTCACAGCAATCTTTGATCATTTCGATACATCCGCCACTTCGAAAATATTTGCTTAATAGTGTTTAACCGTTTGGGGATTTATGGTACGAATCGCTACCATAAAGTCATGTTGTTTTAAACGCTTATTAGACTCATATAACACGTGTTTAACCTGTTTTATTGGTCAAGTCAAGCATGTATAAGAGAAAACCCCAGATGCGTTTTGGAACCGGATGGTAAATTTGGCGGTGCCAAGCGGGGTCGGAGAAGCGTGACTTTTTTCTATTTTTCTTAATGGATTTTTTTTTTAAATCCCACTCTTAGTTTGAAAGATATCAAGATTAAAATTTTGCATACGGGTTGTGTGCACCTTTTAGTATTTCTCTTATTATTATTGTTATTATTATTATTATTATTAATTTTTTTGAGATCCCTAGGTGAACCCAGGCCCAGGGCCGAGGTGTACAAATATTCCGAGAGGGTGATTTTTCAGGAAAAAATTCGGTTTTCCCGAATTTTCAGATTCATGTGTATGATACGGACATGCGGGTAGTAGGGCTTACCATTGAAAAGGGCGAGTAATACTGAAGAAAATGACGGTTTGAACCATGTTCCTAGGCCAAATAGTAATGTTAGGAATTTTTAGGATACATGTATAGGGGTCTATATATGTCTATAAATGGATCACCTTCAGATTTTCAAATTTTTTTCTGCTCTTTGTTTTTAAAATATCAAATTGGAATTTTGTACACGCATCCTGTATATAACAACGTATGTTAAAAAAGCGCATTCTATTATTATTATTATTATTATTATTATTATTATTATTATTATTATTATTATTTTCAGATCCCTACGTGAACCCATTTCGGGCCAGAGGGGCGAAATGTTCCGAGGAGGTGATTTTCAAAAAAAAAAAAAATCCGGTTTTCCCGAATTTCCTAGTTCAGGTGATGGTACCGTTGGTAAGAGTGCGTAATACAGAAGAAAATGGCGTTTGAACCATGATGCTAGGCCAAGTAGGTATGATGCAGTATTTTTTAAATATATATATAGGGTATATATAAATGGGCGTAAAAAGTTTGAAAAAAATTGAAAAAGCTCTCGGTTTTCCTTGCTTTTCTCATCTCTGGTATATAATACGGACAAGTGAGTGGTACCGTTGGAAAGGATGATATTCTATTCTGAAAAAAAAAAAAAAAAAAAAGATATGAACCTAGATAATACTATAACTAGTAAGAAAGCAGTAACTGTTTGAGTGAAAATATAAATTTACTTCAGAAAGTGGAAATCAAAAGGTTTAAACTTTCTTTGTGGGTGGGGGCCGCGGTGGCTCAGTGGGGGGATGCGGCACAGGATCGACACGGCATACGACCGACAATTCAGCTCAGAAACCTGTTTTGGTCCTGTGCCGTGTCGATCCTGTGCCGTTTCGGTCCTATGCCGTGTCGATCCTATGCCGTTTCGGTCCTGTGCCGTTTTGCTCTCACGCCGCTGCTCTGAAATAATTTAACTTTTAATCATGTGACTAAAAAAATAATATTTTTATTATCTGTTTAAACTTTGCTCTTACAAATTATAAACTCCTGTCGATTCTATGCCTGTGCAAGTTATATGCATAGAATACGTACGATCGAAACGGCATAGAGCCGACACGGCATAGGACCGAAACGGCATAGGATCGACACGGCATAGGACCGAAACGGCACAGGATCGACACGGCATAGGAACGAAACGGCACAGGATCGAAACGGCACAGGATCGACACGGCGCAGGACCGAAACGGCATAGGACCGAAATGACGCACAATCATCGCCACTGCGTAGGATCTATAAAACCAAAGATTTATTTCTCATAAAAGCAATCAGAGCCCTGTCAATTGATTTTAAAATATAAGAATTATAAGATATTTACTATATGAATATTAATAATTGTGTGTGACAAAAGAGTGATCGTGCTAAATGGACAAAATATAATTTCTTGTGTGCTTCGTCAAAAGCATTTCTATACGTATGGAATACTTATATTTATTATTATTATTATTATTATTATTATTATTATTATTATTATTATTATTATTTTATTATTATTATTATTATTATTATTATTATTATTATTATTATTATTATTATTATTATTATTATTATTACGTTTTAACTCGTTTTGAAATCATGGCCTGATTACACTAGAAAGCGAAAGCCATGAGAAATGTAAGCTAAGTAGTAATATGGAATACTTTTAATGTTGCTCACTAGAGGAAACACTGCTCGCATGTCTTCTCGTCTCGATATCGAGACCACAAGAGATTTTTTAAATAAGAAGCTCAGTTGGGAAGTAATACCTGAGCCGATGGCTCGAGCCGGCTCGCTTGGGGTGAACCATCGGCTCGAGCTGGCTTGGTTGGGATGAGCCATCTGGTCGGTTCGGCTCATCTGGGCCGAAGGCTCTAGCTGACTCGGTTCGGTGAGCTGTTGGCTCGGCTCACTTCTCGGTTCGGGTCGATAGTGAGTGCGCTGTGAGCCGAGCTGCTCAAGTTGTTGACAATTGTAAACTCGGGGCGAACAGTTTTGAAGATATTTGGCCAGTGCCCTATAACTTTTAACAATGTTTGGCTCGAGCCCGAATACTCAACCTAAACCCTCAACCCAAATTCACAAGCTCGTGAACAATATCCTTGACTCCTAGAATTCACGACTACCGAGGTTAGCAATCAACTAGTTTTTCAGTATTCAAATACAGACCGCGTATCTTTCATGTTTAATCACAGTGTTGTTATAATTATAATTATAATTATTATTTATTAATAATAATAATAATAATAATAATAAAAGTTGTACTAGTATCATTGATACCCTATATTGTCTATGCAAGATACTTGAAGAGAATACTCGAAACTACACACCAGATTTGGCTCCACTCGACCCTAACGCTGGTATAAAGGAGAAACCAAGCTCTCTTGAAGCAAAGGAAAAGAATTCTAGGTGTAAATAGAGGAACCGGGCTCTATGTCCCGCCTGCACACTTGATTATAAAGAATTCTCCACATGACCCAGGGATTCCAAATATTGTGTGAATACATATGGGGCAAAAGTAAGCTGCATTAAACGGTTTCCTCCTCGTAATATGTAATTCCGTGGAATTTTGTACTTCTGTGCACAGAAGCAACAAAAGTGGAGAAACAAGGGATGTTGTACACGTTGCATAAGGATACCAAGAAGTGCGCTGGAACAGTATACTTGATTTATCCGTTAGGTGAATCTCCTCCCAGGAATACTTTTGACGGCGTTTTCCCCTTCCTTCGAGTTGGCAAACCTAAACTTTTCCCTGAGTTATGAAAAACTTCATTGCTATTGTGAATATACCAAAATACTATCCTAGTGTAGACCACTTACATTTTGATTTTGTCATTGCTGGAGAAATTTTCTAAAAGGAAGCTCGTTGAAAGTACATTTAAAAAAAGGATAGTCTTTTTTCGACATTCTAATGTACAGATTGTGATCAGAAAAATGGAAACACCTGTAGTTGGCAACACGTCAGATGTATGGGTTGGCAGTGGTGTCGTGCGCCCGCAGCGCCGGACCGCTGGTGGTGGTGTGTTAGGTCGGTCTCCATACTACGTCAGGCGCAGTGGAACAGCAGTGTCCAGTGGCTGCAGCAGACGGAGGTAGTGTAAAATGTGAGACCTCTCAGATTTTCAAATAGGGCAAATTAATGGTGCGCGGTTATGTGGAGTGAATATGACGGCAGTGGCTACTGTGTTAGGTGTGTCGCGTGGGACAGTGTCGAAGGTGATGACGGCCTACACAACACACGGGAAAACCACATCGGGTAGGGATGGTATCGAGACGAGACGAGACGAGACTTTGTACAGTCTCGGTCTCGTCTCGGTCGATAAGTAGCGGTCTCGGTCTCGATCTCGTCTCGAGTCAAAAATCGCCGTCTCGGTCAGCAGATGCTTGTCTCGATCTCGGTCTCGAAGGCCAAGTCTCGGTCTCGTCTCGAAAGTCTCGAAATAAATAGTGTGAAATTAAAATTGTGAAAGTATTATTATCGTACAGTCTGTCGTTTTCGCTTCTTATTTTTTGCCTTCATTCTTGATTTAGGATTATGGTATGATGTACCTCTTCGTAGCTAATTTGCTATCGCTAATGCTTTCCATGCGTGTGTTCCAGGTTCAATCATCAGTGTGGGTATAATATACCTGGGATAAAACCCTAATAGTAACCCATATTTCACTTTCAGTAATAGACTTTGTCTCATATAGCCTCAGTACTGCCTATACAATTAAAACCTATTAAATTAACTCCTGTACTATACAGTAGTTTATTTCCTTCTTTTGAAACAGAGTTGTTCAATACCTCCTAACGGATAACGCAACACATAGCAACACGAATGTATTTAATCGTACCGAAATTGAAATTTTACAATTTCTCAGTTACTATCCAATACATTCTGCTTTGACTGTCATTTTAAAAACAGAATATAACGGTAATTATCTTAACATATAGAGTAAATTATTACTACAATATATTTTGTTTCAAATTGAATAAATGCTTTATTACCGTTTCACATCTCAGTGTTTAATTGACACTTTAAAACAGGCACTTCCTTAACCTTGTGGTGGAAGCTACGACACCCATCTTTGCTGTCTGTGGTCTCTGGTTGGATCACCAAACAAGTTAGATTCAAAGTCCGATGCTTCGTATAGTATGCGTCTCACTTTAAGTACATTCTGTTTCTTATACAAGTTCATAATGTCGTAATGTATTACATAAGCATATATTCAGTGTCGTAACATAGATTAAGCTTATTCCTGAGCTCTCAGCACTGCATGTTATCTTTATTAGAGAAAACTAATCATGCGTTCATTACGCTGAAATTTTATATTGATTGAAAATTACTTGCGAAACATGGACACACATATTATATAAGTATATAAGTAATTTGAGCTATCTGTATCTATTTTCTCTGTCCCGGCAAAAGAAGTGATTCTTAACTTTCTAGTTTTCTTTTCTATTAATTTTCGTAGTTTTGCTGCAATATGAAGGATCAACAATATTTTTTTTCGCTGTACGAATTTCGTTAAATTTTGAATTTGTTTTTACCCTACCTTACCTAGTAAATTTATATATATATATATATATATATATATATATATATGAATTTTAAATTTTAGAGGTAGACTATGCTAAGTCACTTTTTGGTCGAAATTGAGTTAACTATACTTTTTTTAATATACTATGTTCTTTCCAGTGGTGTAATAATGTAAGCCTAAAAGCAACCTATTACTTTGTAACTGCTTAGTATAGTTTGAAAACAGTACTATAGGTGTTAGTTAAGGAACCGGATTTTCGCTTCTCCAGTAAAATTGCGAAATTGTGACTTGGTTTAGTTTACCTCTGAGGTCCAGATATAATAAAGTCATAGCCATAATCATAATCAACCATTATCAATCCACTGCTGGATGAAGGTCTTTCCAAGTCTTCTCCACAACTACCCACCCAACACAAGTACATACTGGTCATGTGTAAAGAATGTTCCTCGAGGTACATTGGAATGTACATGATAGGTACGTGAATAGAGCAATCATGTGAAATACACATGTAAGGAATAAGGTTACTTCCGCCCAAAAGTACGTGCATGACACATACCGAGGAATGTATCTATTGTGTGCATATCACGTACCGTGTATGTACTCGACACATGTACTAGGCATGTCAGTAATGTTCCTTAGGGCAGTGCTATTCAACCGGGGGTGCGAGTACTTAAATCCTAAACGCTTCATTTTTACGTTCGAATGTAGAAGCATGTACTTTTAAAAAAAGCCACGAAACCAACTCTGAAAATAGATTCTCTCCTCCGGCATCCGTGTGGCAATTTACCTATCTATTAAAATGATAGAGTAACATTTACGAGCACGGTCACGGTCACGGTCACGGTAATGTTGAAGTTTTGTGAAGAGTATCGGGCCGAAGCCCCTGACTCCATGAGTAAGATGGCATAAAGAATATATATAGATGTGCTGGTGGCTAGTTGGGTATTACTATTGTTTTGTTAGGTCTGGTAGTCTACATCTGCAACTGTCGCAGAGTAGCTGATGTTGTTATTACGAGCTATGGAAAGATATTAAATGCGTGGCGTGCGATGAACATTCCGTAGAGCGCATTCAGTGCCGATGGTGGCTATAGCTGGATTAACATGTCTTGGTAAAGTATGCCAGAACTTATGATGGAGATGCCGTAGAACTTCTCTAACAGGAGGCAGCTCGAAATCTTCCAGAATTTGTCTGTTGCATGTGTATCTGTCGTGACCAGTGATGATGCGACCGGCCCTCGTTTGCACACTTTCGAGTGTTTGTAGATGGCTATTAGAAGCATGTTGCCAGGCAGGACATGCATAAGAAAGTGTGGACAGGACTATCATCTTAAATATGTGCACGCGAACCTCATGAGAGATTGAACTGCAGCGAAAAATGGGGTACAATGCCGAGATTTTCCGTAACGCTCGTTGCTTTATATCTTTGATGTGTGGGGCGAACGTGAGCCCATGATCTAATGTCACACCCAAATATTTCGCATGCGTGGCGCGAGGAATGTGTGCGTTCTCATATATTAGATTTCGAGGGGCGCGGATGCGTCTTCTACTGTGGATGACAGCGCAACTTTTGTCGGCATTTACTTTAATTCTCCAGCGCCTTGCCCATTCCTGAAAACTGTCTAGTGGACGTTGCATATAGATGTAGCACTGTGCAAGTGAACTACTTGTTGTGAAAAAGGCGGTATCATCGGCATACGTTGCGAAAAAGCAGTTTGGTAAAGTCGGAAGATCTGCTGTATAGAGATTATATAAGAGCGGTGAAAGTACAGCGCCTTGTGGGACACCTGCTTTAATTGGCCTAGACGAGGATTTGACACCATCAACCGACACATGAAATGATCTGCCAATGAGATAAGAGCGAAGTAAATGCAGAAAACGATCCGGAAAACCTTGAGTGTATAGCTTATATAATAATCCAGTTAACCATACTTTATCAAATGCTTTTGACACATCCAGGTATACTCCAAGGGTGTGGTGTTTTCTATTGAAAGCCACGGTTAAGTGATCAACTACTCGTACGAGTTGGGTAGTAGTGCTATGTTGAGCACGAAACCCAAACTGATGGAAGGGGAGAAGATCACTGTTGGCGACATGTTGTTTTAGCCTCCAGAGGAACACACGTTCAAATAATTTACTTAAGTGTGACAGAAGACTTATCGGCCTATAGTTTTCCGGAAGTTGCGGATTCTTTCCGGGTTTAGGGATAGTGATGATACGAGCTTCCTTCCAGGTCTTTGGGAACTAGCATATTTGAAAGATGGTATTAAATAAATGTGCCAAAAAGACCAGTAATTTTCGAGTTGGATGTTTCAGTAGCTCAGGTCGAATCCCATCAGGCCCAGATGCTGTCTTTGTCGGTAGACATTTGATGTGTTTTTCTATTTCCCGAGGTGTAACTGGATTGATGCCATGTGTAGGGTTTTGAGTTCGTATACTATATAAGGTAGTTCTAATGTGCTGGTGGAAATAAGGATCGAGTTGGCCTCTATTGGGCTGGAACTGTGCTTGCAGAGAGTCAGCGAAAGTAGCTGCTTGCAACTGCGGGTCTTGAGTCAGTCCTTGTGGTCCTTGGAGGACTCTAGCTCTGGAAGCATTAGTAGCCCGTTGGAAGGATTTAGAGTATGTCCAAATTTTACGATCATTTACTGTGAGGTTGCGAAAAGTATCTTCCCAGTACTGCTGGTTTTGTCGCTGAGTCAGCATCTTGATCTTTGCACGCAGTTTATTCCACAGTGTCTTGTAGGCTGGATGAAGTGTGTGCTGCCAGCGACGTCTAGCCCAACGTTTTAAATGAATATAGAGTTGCAGATGTAGACTGTCGTATTGACCTGTTTGCGTTGGAGAGATGGTAGTAGTGGAGCTCGCTGCCTCTGCTGTACGAAGTGCTACAGTGATATGAGAAACTGCCTGATCGATGTCCTGAATGGTGGCGGGCCGATCTCTTAGGTCGATCAGTGTGTTTAATTCCTGTTTAAACAAATCCCAATCAGTTTCTATGTGTTTAAGAATAGGAGCAGTGTGGGCGATGCTGCGATGGGAGACATGAAAAATGACTGGATCATGATCTGAGTCTAGGTCCGAGAGAACATATGGATGAGTACTAAAGGATACGTTTTTGCAAAGAGCAACGTCAAGCACGTCAGGTTGACGCCAAATTTGGGATAATGAGTTGGATCTGGTGGAGCACTGATGATAAAGTTGGACGTGAGGAGATATTCGTGTAAAGCGTCTCCAGCAGTGTTTGGGATAATAGAGTTCCATTCTCCATGCTTTGCGTTAAGGTCACCAGCTAAGATAACTTTGGGCCCTAAATTTGCGATGATGTCGAAGTCAGTCGGTTCTAAATGTGTGGCCGGAGACCTATAACCAGTGACCAGTACTAATGGAACTCCTGGAGTTATTAGCTCAACAGCAAGTGCCTCTAAAGTAAGTAGTGGTGGTATTGTAAGCGACCTTACTGGTAATGACTTTTTGATTATGAGCAGCAATCCTCCTTTCTGTCTACCCACTCTGTCCTGTCTGTATACAATGTAATTACATATGCGCCAAGAAGTGATGCGAGCAGTAAAATGTGTTTCTTGGATGAACATGACATCAACTCTATGCTTTATTAGAAAGCGAAGAAGCGTTTGTTTCTGCCCCTCAAGACCATCTGCATTCCACGTGGCAAGTATAAGTGTGTGGTGTAAGACGCCGGATTTAGAAACAGCCATCGTCAACCATTTCCGCTATTGTTTCGATTACTGCTGCAGCCTTGGAAGCTGAGTCTGCAGCTTGTCGAAAACGTGTGATACCACGTTTAATGTGTGTAAGTATTTTACGGAAATGTAAGCCCTTGAGAAATGAAAGAACTGATTTTAAGTCAACATCTTCGTTAGAGTTCTCTTGTTGGACGGCAGTAACTGGTTGGTTGTGAGAAGAAGTTGGAGCTTCAACATCATTGTCATCCTTTGTCACGGGTTGTATATTATCAGCAGTGGGAATGGAAATTTTCTCTGAGGATGATGTGTGTAAATTTTTCTTAGGTATACCTGGGTGTTTGTTCGGTTGTTGCACCGGCAACTTGAGAGCTTCTGAGTAGGATTTAAATACCAGACAGCCTCGGTAATTTGCTGGGTGATCTCCCTGACAGTTTGCGCAGGTGGCGGGTGTGGATGTGTCTGGTTTAGTACAGGACTGTGTAAAATGTGATTGCCCACATTTGAGACACCTCGGGTGGGCTTGGCAGGTGTCTTGCGAATGCCCCAAGCGTTGACATCTGTAACATTGCAAGACTGAGGGAGGCTTGTAAGGTTCAATTTGAACCCGGTAGTGAAGTAAGTTGTTTATAGCATATATTTCTTTGACTGCTGCAGTTCGTTCTAAAGCAACCAAGAACAGTGGCATCATTATTTTCTTGTCATCCGTCTTGCTTTTACGAGACATTTGGTGGACGCTGGTTGGTTTGTACCCCAGTCGGGAGAATTCTTCCTTTAGGTCGTCTAAATCTGTGTCAATAGGTAGTTTTCGGACAACTACCTTAATAGGTCGTTCATTTTTTGCTACACCTGTGGCATACTCAGTCTTCGTTTGCTCACAGTAAGTTTTGATGGTGGTATAATCATCTTTGTTGGACGCTTGAATTCGAATGCGCTCTTTATTTGGCTGTGCTAATGGAGGCTCCTTCAATGTTCTTGACAAGGTCTTTATGAAAGTATATGTATTTGTAATGCCGTATATGAAGATGGGAGGAGGCTTATGACTGGGCGGCTGTTTTGGCGGAGCAATATTATTGCTGGCATTAGCTTTATCTGCTTGGGTGGAAGACAAAACATCAAACCTATTGCTGACTGGGAGTGGCGGACAGTCTGCTTTCTTGAGGTTTTCCAATGAAGACCTACGTCGCTTTAGTGTTCCCACTACTGTAAAGTCCATATCTTCAGGCTTGTTTGAAGTAGCCGGTTGTGAGGCACTTGATTGCATAAGTGTACTTTGTTTTGATTTGAGCTCCCCTGGAATGGCTGTTTGCTTCTTCTTGCCCAAGGGCAGAAGAAAGTCTTCTGGTTTGTAAGTGGCTCGGATTATTTTGCCCCTAATAGCAGGAATCTTGGTCGATTGAGATCTTTTCTCAGATTTGGTGGATGTCTTCTGAGAGGCCATCTTTATTGTTAGAGTAGGGGATGGCGCCAGCTTACAAGAAAGGTAGTGGCGTTCCCAATAGATGATATGAACTTAGAGCACTGCTCTAAGGTTTTAGTGTGTCAAGGTGCTTTTCCTCCGAGGAGGAAGCACTACGAATCGTTAGCCGGTAGAGTTGCCAAAGTCGTCAACGAAGTTTAGTTATCTCTGCCTCCGAAGAGGAGAGTATCAAAATAAATCGTAAGCCTAGAGAATAGCAAGGTTGTCAACAATTAAGATCAAATCAAGGTGTCAACCTCCGAGGAGGTATGAAAATACAATTCGACGGTTGTTTCCTAAACCCCAAAGAGGCAAGTATTCCAACCGTATGTACGAAGATCGCGGATAAAAATAACAATTGGGGATGGACACACTAAGTGACTTGGTTATTTTTCTTCGCCAGCTACGAATACCCTATTTTTTTTACCTGGTTAGAGATTCCAGGTGGCCAGTTCATTTACGAGCGACCGAGCTCTAACCTATAACCTTAGCATTCAAACCTTTGACTTACGGTTATTTATGATTTCACGTTTATAACAAAGACAAATGTATTTAAAAGAGTGTAGTTTAAATAAATTACTTAAAGAAATATTTTTAACAAAGTTATCCTTTTAAATTATTGTTCAAAGGCCTTTGCCTTTAGTAAGTCTTCTCCGAAATAAATGCAAATGAATTGTGCTGCCATCTTTGGAGCTCTTTTAAAGTACGCATTTTTTTTTTTTTTTTTTTTTTGCCCATCCTGTCGACAATGAGATCTCAGAAACTACAGTCTCTAGAAAGATGACGTTTTCACTGATCGATTGCAAATTTCATGTAGATTGTCCAGTTCTAATTGAATATTTAAAAAACATGGGCACTATTTCTTTATTACATTTTTACGGGTACATTGGAAGTGTTGAAATTTAAAAAAAAATAAATAAAACATCACATCACACTGTTGTATATAGGGGTTGTATATGTCTCCGGCATTTGTTTCATAACTAAATAATAATGGAAAAGGAAGGATAACCATTTCTCCAGTCTAAGATGAACCTTTTTTGGGAGTGTTTTGCCCAATGAACACCATATATAACTGACATATTTATTTTGTATGTAATATATTTGCTTATTACATACTGCATGCAAGAAGAAAGAAAACACTGGTCATACATGAATTAGAAACTCCAACCGGAAGTAGGCTCAAATCTTGCAAACGGTGCGAGATATTCAGAAAAATAATCGAAAAATCTCCTCTTTATGATACCCCTTGGCTATTTTTTAATCAATAGTCTTTAACTTGTGTCTGTAAAGAGACATGTACAGATGTTGTAAGGAATGATAAGGCGATTTATGCTCATATGCGAATAATGCGCTGTGTAGAGAGCGCAGGTTCAGCTAGTTTCTTGCAAAAATTTTTCAATTGAAGATTTATAATCGCCACTGATTTCCAATTTTGTCGATATTATCTTCAAATTCCACACAAGGTGAAAGAAGAAGCTAAATCAGTAAAAGATGTTTCACCGGTTTCAGGCTTATTGCCACTGAAAAGCGACATTTCCTGAAGGATGTCTATATTATCAGGCTGAATTTCTTTAAGGAGTTAGTTTATACTTAAACTTACGTCTTCCCGAAAATTTTATTTAACGTATAGTTTTAACGTACAGGTTTTGAACTAATTCTCTGCTGTGTAACGTCACAATATAACCATCAATGCTAATTTTATGAGGACAATTGTGACAGTGGGGTTTAGAATGTTACAACCTAGAGTACGCATCAAACGTCAGAAAATTGCAAAATGACACACAGAATATATTAAAATGTGGCTAAACTCAGAAAGTGGCTATAGAAGTGAAAACCATATGGCTAAAAAAGCCACTATTGGCTCTTTGGAAATTATGTGACTAACGACGTTCTCAAAATGGCCAGATCTAGTCACAAAGTGGCTAAATTGGCAACCCTAGTCGCAATACGAAGCAACTTACGCACAACCATGCCATGGTACATGGGGTATGTGCCATTCACATTCCTCACATTCCAGTGAAGCATGTAAAAGTACCTTTCAAGTGTCAGAAATTCCTCGAAAGGCACGTACCTAGCGACACATGCTATGCATATGAAATGTACATTTCTCAAGTACCAGGTACGTAAACGATACATATGGAACTTAAATGGCACGTTCCTAGAATGTACCTGGTTGGGTGGGTATCTATCTTGACCACTCCCCAGTTGTTCTTGATTTCGTCAAACCTTCTTGTATAAGGACGTTTCCTAGGCTGTTTCTATCTCGTGGTATCCTGTCTAGAATTGTTTTTGTCCATCGATCATAATTCCTTGCAATATGTCCAGCACATTTTCCAGCCCATGCTAAAAATAATTTTATTAGTACCAGTCATTAATTGCCAAATAATTCTTTCTATTTTATACATTTGGCCTACAAATAGTTCAAATCCGCTACTCTTGGAGCACAGAAACGCTAGTTTTTGATCTTTGTGTTGAATCTGACAACACTGACTCAATGATTTAAATCAACACAATATGAGGACCTCCATTTGGTCTAGCGGCTAGCACGCTTGACTTCGTTTCGCGTGGTCCCGAATTCGATTTCCGGTGGGGGTACAGTTGAACGACCGAAGTGGTTCGGATTCCATTATAATCATTAGCTCCACGTCTGCTTTAGACGCTCTAGCATAATCTAGTTAAACTAAAACAAACCAAACCAAAAATCAACACAGTGTGTATTACTAAGTCCTTGAATAATTTGCATATAGCTATATGGTATGGATCGAGTTTGAGGTGGTCGGTAGTCAAACAAAAAAACAATTGAAATGTAAGTAGGGTGTAATTAGAACTTTTAATTAAGTATGGTTTTGTGTATATCAGGCCTAAGGCTAAGGGGAACAACTAGTGTTACTAAAAAGTTATCAGTTACATTTCATTTCAGTTACAATTTGCATTTACATGTATTGCTGGAACCAAAACTTTGACATTAACTTTAACATTATAAAGACTGTGAAAAACATCGTCTTTTGAAAACATTCTTGTACCATAAAACAAATTACGTGTAATTTAAAAATATTTTGCAGTTTAGCTACGTTATTTTCACTGTATTTAGAATAATATCTAGCATTTATTTAAGATGGCAACACTGCTTAAAATAATGGAACTGCGACTTGTAATTAAAACCACCAGAAACTATTGTTGTAATGTTATAGAAGCAAACTAAAGCACCAATCATTATAAAAATTTAACATAAATACGATATTTTAAGCAGTATAACAATCACTATCCAAGTGTTTGGTATCTCTGAAACGGTTTGAAATAACAATTGTTGTAAATGACATTATGATCACTTAAGTCTTTTGGAAGAATCTACATGATGAGACGTGATATGTCAGCACGTTTTCGAAGAAAAGTCTTCAGAAAAAGTTTTTTTTTTTTCATTTCTTATAACTTTGTTCCTTCATTCATTCGAAATGCATTATGCCATGATCTAGTAGGGGAGCTTACGGGATGCATCCTGCACTTTGTGTTAAAAAGGTGCCACTCGGATATGCTATTCCTCAGATCCAACTAAGCAGGAATCGAAGTGGCCCCACTCTGACAGGTGGCCAGAATCCAATATGAAAGCTATCAAAGATGGCCGCCTCTGCGAATTCATCGTGTTGGTTTTAGAGGCCTATATCTTCTTAACTAATAGTTCAATCTTCACGATTCAAAAACTAAACGGCGTAGAAGATAACAAGGTCTAACAAATTAGCAAACGTTTTTAGCTAACGCTGAAATTAACCCCTACAGAAATTATTTCATTTGGAACTTTGCTTTTCTTATGATGGAGTTTACTCATATTTTTTAAAATAACAAGTAATGATGTCGTATAACTTTTTAAAGAGTGTTAAATTATCTTTCGTTTGGTGTATAGTTCATTCAGATTAGTTAATAAACAACGAAGTTACGACAATTTAAAGATTCTCGTTGAGACGATTGATTTTCCTAAATTTCGAACGAGAGTTCATTTCCCGTAATAAAACATTACTAATGGATGCTGCATTGTACGAAACAAATCATTCTCTTGTGATGTGTTCTTCATAAGTCCCATTTTAACGAGAGCAAAAGACAGCCTGACCCAGTCTGGTTATATGAGTCCAATATGGCGGCCATTAATTACGATCCATAAAGATAAATCTTTTACGAAATATTGATTGAAGAATCTAGATTTATAAACAAGTACGACAAAGTAATAACAAAATTTTTCTCTCCCCCATTCTTCTGACCCACAGAATAAGTATGGGAATGAATGAACTCCAAATCATGTTTTGAAATACATCAAAAGAAAGAAATACATCTTAAGTAATTTTATTTCATTTCTGTTTGTTTTATTCTTTTGAACAGAAGAATGAAGCACTAGAGATTTTTTCATCGGCGAAAAGAATGGCTTGGTACATTCTACTGATCTTTCCTGCACAAATTCCTTGTACATATTAGGCCCTTTTTCTTCTGCTGAATACAGGGATTGAATTGCATCACCGCTATAGATGATTCTGGAAGCAACATTATCAAGTCCACTATTTTCTTCAAACGGATTCCCCAATTCAATGAAAACTTCTTTAATCTTTTCAACAGACGATTTAAATCTTTCTTGCATCGACGAGTAATGTTCATGGTGCTTATTATCAGGATCATATTCTCTACATGACATTTTGAATTCATTAGTTAGTCTACTAATTTCTGGTCCCGCTGTCATCCATTTGACAAGAGCATTGTCGTCGTGTAAGTGACCAATCTCCCCACCATCCCCTTTTATAATTTTGTTATTCTGTTCGTGAGCCTGATCTATAGCTATAGCAAAGAAAGGTCTTGATGTATTTCTTATCACAAAGTAACCCATTTCGAAAGCATTCATAATCTCAGGATGTGTTTCTTCCAACTTCTTCAAATCTAAAATGTGAACGGCAAGCCAACGAGCATAGTTTAGGTGGTCCATTGCGAAAAATAATTCTGCCATTAGTTTTAGTGTTTCAACGTAGAGCTTAAAATTTCCTTGACGTATGGCTCTGATGTAAATTAAGAATAAAATCATGAGACGGTAATATATTATCCAAAACTTAAACGTCGGACACGAAGATTCCTTTTCAGTGCACCAGTCATTGAAAGATTACCCTGATGAAGAATTCTGATATGCACCACGCAGCAAATGATGTAAAATTGTTAGAGTAATCTGATGAGCAAAACGACTTTTTGTAATGTGAGTTACTTTCAATAAACTGTCAGCGGTTGCTGATGTTGCTACATCTAGCTTGCATAAAATTTCTACCCAACCACTTCCATCTAACCATTTGCCTATAAGAGGCAGGAAGACTTGTTCGATGTGTAACTCTCCCAGCATCAAAATTGGATGATCTTCGCCATATAACTCTGGTGAATTCCATTGAAGTCGTTTCCCCAAGGCAAATAGTGGTTGATCCATTACAAGAACCGGAACTTGTCCTTTGTTGAGTTTGTCTGTAAGTTCTCGTACAACATTCATTCCGTGCTGTATCATAGCAACAGATTTAGAGTATTCCTTAAACAACGGAAGCAGTCAGCATATACTTTACATTCCTGCAGAATTTTCAGTTTTCGAGGCATGGTGTACAGATCAAGTGCAAGTAGTGTCATTTTATTAAGCATGCTTCAAGCCAACACTCCTCATTTTCTTTCTTCTGCGAAAAATCCATTTCGTAGAACTTTCTCTACAAACTGCGGGTTCTGTTGAGGTAAAACTGGTTCCTTATTAGTTATATAAGCAGGAGGTACTAGAGCATAATTACGAGGACAGCAAGAACAGTTCTCAGTTTTATATTCACATTATCCAGTGAGACATGGTCACGTCAAATGCCAGGGTTATTATTAGAAGGATGCTGGAAAATAGAAATGCTCGTACCCGAAAAGAATCCTTTGATGTTGTGCTTGAAGGATTGTAGTCAATATTATCTAATGTTGCAACGGTTAAAATACTTCGACGAAGAGTGGAAGGACACACTATTTCGTCACTTTGATTTATCAAGCAATGAGAAAGACTTGAAGATATTTCCTGTACACATGTAGACGATATACAAATGCCTAGTGAATGCAATTCATTTATGAGAGATCTTTTAGGAGTTTTAGCATAACCGCTCAGTCCAAGATAGAGAGATAGAGGTGGCTCGCGATTGTGTTTAGGTCTTGCTGCTTCTGTTTCAATATCGCCTGCTTTCTGATGGAAGTTATAAAATATAAGTTGACTAATAGTTGAAGTTGCTTGACTTGCGTTGCTATCAAGGGTGACAGATGAACCATAAAGTAGCATATTAAAAGGAGCTATTAGTGAAGGAGGAACAGAATCTTCCTAGCAGTGATTCTCAAATTTTCCTGCAAAATGACTCTTTTGGTTTGCCATATCCTTTCGAAGCATCTTAACAACACCCCTTAGTGCCATAGCATCTTCATCAATGTCTTTTCCAGCTCACTTATTATGTCAGATCCTTCTGAAAGTAAAACATACTCTTTGGCGGACAGACGAGCTGTGAGCTCTGGCCTGTGACGAAGAATCCTTTCACGAAATCTTGTACTATGAACTTCTATTTCTTCTTATTCAGGCTTCATAATCGTCATTAACCGTGTTTTGTACAGTTTAAGAAGATCGCATTTTGAAAACAAGTCCTTTGGAATCGCTTTCTCGAATAGATTCAGTAATATATGTAAGTACGTCGACAAAAGCAAAACTTTCACACAATGTCCCATCGTTCTCTAGTTCATCTTCTGTGTGTTTTCTTTCTGTCTTATTATAAAAGCTAGATAAACAGTTTGCGTGATTCTTTGCGTCTTGAGCAATCAACTCCCCGGCACTACAAATTCCTGTAATTCTTTCATCGCCTAACTTCTCAGCGCACTCTGCGACACGAATAGCTCTTTGTGTCAACTAAGCACAATTTTCTCGCAGGTTTAGCACCACGCTCACAGAAAAAAAACAACCAGATTTCGTCTTTCAGTGATTTATTTTCGGACTTACGCGTTCTTTAGGAAAGCTGACTCTTGGATGATAAAATATTGTGCTCAAGTCTGTCTAATTTGTCCTTACTTTAATGTTTATAACAATTTTTGATATTTTTGTCTGGAATTTCTCGAAAATGTTCCGTTATCAAAGGGCGCAAATAAGTTGATAAAGTAGTTAATTTTGAAAAGGCTTCCAGATTCCTACCTAAGGTAGAATATGCTGAGTTTCGTCTGCTTGGATTCTTATTGTCTTTGGGAACTACAAGAGACTTGGTATCACCCTTTTGGCAGAGTACGCACTTCTTCCAATCTATTACAGAGCTCACCTCCATTGAACTACCTCCAACAAGTCTTACCTTTGTCGAGGAAGTTGCTATTTTCCTACGATCATTAAACATGATCAATTTAGACTCACTTGATTTGAGACTATTTATTTTACATAGTCAATAAATTAATTTACAATGCTTTAATCACAATAATTGTGATATTTTATACCTACATAGAAAAGTACATTTAGGACCCATGCTTAATCTAGTTGCGCCTTCTGTGCGCGTAATCCCGGGTTCGATTCCCAGTGGGGGTAAAGTTGAACGAAAGTGGTTCAACTGTAATCGAGTTCCACTATAATCAATAGGTCCACGTCTTCTTTAGCCACCAAGACGTACACGTGGGACGTTCAACTCAAACAAACAAACAAACAAACAAAAATATATTTAGTATTATCAAAATTAATTTTGAATAACTAATTTATCAAAAAAATTGGCACAATACCTACATTAGAAAACTAAATTGAAAGTGATATTTGAAAGTGAATGAAGACTGTCGAAGATGATAAAACAAGTATATAAGGATTAAGATAAATATGATGTTTCCATGAATATATAAATAACTCTTCTCATATTACTTAAAGTGAGGGGCCATTCCGATCGGGAATCGAGCTTGAACCATCTGGTTGCCGGTCAGGTATTGTACCACTTAAACTACCGAGACCGTACACAATTTTTCTGCTGATGTTGATTTCTCTGGCTACCTCTTCTAAGAAAATGTTTCAAATTCCACGATTTGTAGAAGAGATTCTTCGATTTAAACTTCTTTCTTGTAGTGAAGCGCTTTTGCTTTCAATACTAAAAAAATGAGTTTGTTTGGGAAACGCCGGGTTCGATCTCCAGTCAGTCTATGTATTATCCAATGACGTTTATAATCACCAAACATCAAGAAATCATACAAAGTAAAAGAAATCTTAATTACCGATGCATTAGATAATAACAATCTGTATTATATACAGTGATAAAACTTACCTGAATAACCATTCTATTAGAACTGGAATAGGCAGGAACAGCTTTACTTGTCGCTTCTTTGTACTGATCAAATGCAGTTTCAATACACTCACTATCGTCAACTAAGTTAATCTGACTATAGCTGTAGATGTGAGTCCACTCATCGAGACAAAACAATCAGTGTTTCTTTCAGAAACAATGTTCCTGAGGGCACTACTGATACTATTCTATTTATTATTATATTATAGATGTACAGTATTATTATGGTCTGCTCCGGAGGGCAGTACTTCCCCAAAACAGGTCTGGAAGAAACACTGAAAACAATCGGCTAATCGGTGACTTCTTGTTAATACAAGAATTGCGTAGGCGCCTCAAGCTTTGCCTTTTTGTGTGATTCCGAACTATTGGGTTGGCAACTAAGTTCCCGCCGTTTTTTAAATTGGAATTATCTGTATGACATTAAATACTTTTGCCACGAAGTTGTACATCATTCGAAAGAGAATATATTGTTCTACCTAAATATATCTTTCGTTGTTACTAAGATACATTTTTTTTTTGTTATTTACAGATCATTAACATAGAATGTCAAGTTGAGAAGAACGAACATTTTCGACACCTCCTTGTTTTTGCCTTTAATCAAGGTTCTAAGGCCACAAAAGGTACTCGCAACATTTGTGCTATGTATGGAGTGTGTGCTATAGCTGAAAGAAACGCCCGTGGTTGTTATGCAAGGTTCAAAAAAGGAAATTTTGACCTCAAAGACGCACTTCGTTCTGGCCGTCCAGTTCAGTTCGATGAAGAGCAATTGAACCACCTTTTGCATGAAAATCCGCGTCAAACAACAAGGGAACTGGCAGATACAATGGATTGCTCCCACACTACTGTAGAGAAGCATCTTCACTCGATGGGCAAAGTTCAGAAGTGTGGAGCATGGGTGCCTGACACTAAAAACGGCGGGAACTTAGTAGCCAACCCAATATTTCCGCCGAAACATTACACAGGATTTACGTCGTTACTTTCAATAGAAATACTTCGAGAATAGTGCTGTTCTTATTACCCCAAGTTTTTTAAACACTCAGTTCTATCTGATTCTTTTGATGTATTTCAAAACATGATTTGGAGTTCATTCGTTCGCTCTGTGGGGCAGAAAGATGGGGGAGAGAAAAATGTTTGTTATTACTTTGTCGTACTTGTTTATAAATCTAGATTCTTCAATCAATATTTCGAAAAAGACTTATCTTTATGGATCGTAATTAATGGCCGCCATATTGGATTCATATAACCAGGCTCGGTCAGGCTGTCTTGTGCTCTCGTTAAAATGGGGCTTATGAAGAACACATCACAAGAGAATGATTTGTTTCGTACAATGCAGCATCCATTAGTAATGTTTTATTACGGGAAATGAACTCTCGTTCGAAATTTAGGAAAATCAATCGTCTCAACGAGAATCTTTAAATTGTCGTAACTTCGTTGTTTATTAACTAATCTGAATGAACTATACACCAAACGAAAGATAATTTAACACTCTTTAAAAAGTTATATGACATCATTTTCGAGAATCCCAGCAGTTTACTTGTTATTTTAAAAAATATGAGTAAACTCCATCATAAGAAATGCAAAATTCCAAATGAAATAATTTCTGTAGGAGTTAATTTCAGCGTTAGCTAAAACCTTTTGCTAATTTATGAGACCTTGTTATCTTCTACGCTATTTAGTTTTTGCATCGTGAAGATTGACCTATTAGTTAAGGAGATATAGGTCTCTAAAACCGGCACGATGAATTAGTAGAGGCGGCCATCTTTGATAGCCGCCATATTGGATTCTGGCCACCTGTCAGAGTGGGGCCACTTCGATTCCTGCTTAGTTGGACCTGGGGAATAACATATCCGAGTGGCACCTTTTTAACACAAAGTGCAGGGTTTGGCCATTTTTTTGCCTTAAGCTCCCTTACTAATCATAGTATTTGACGCTAAGATACAAATAATGAGCATTGCACCATTCCATATGAGTTATTAGTCATCTCCAAAATGTTGATGTTAGTGATACTGTATTGTCCTTTGTTACACGGAATAATGTATGTGGTATTGTGGTTTTATTTAATCTCTAAATTAGAAATAGGTAATACTTTACATAATGCAATTTGAGAAAATAAAACTTTATTTTGCGTTAGCAGCACTGCTTCTTTATCTAGTGGTATTGTAGGGTATCTAGAAGAATTTTTCCTTCAATCTTTCACACAACATGGTACAAAATTTCAGCATTTTGAATATATATATATATATATATATATATATATATATATATATATATATATATATATATATATATATATATATATACGTGGATCCAAGGGGCTATAATTCCCCTTAACGCTCAGGTATACACTGAATAAAATGAGCTTCATTCCTGCTTTACACTGGATAAAGAGGCAAAGTATGGTCCCTCCTCTCCCCTCCCAGCCCTCAAGCCCCTCCCTTTATCATATCCTAGATCTGCGCCTATATATATATATATATATATATATATATATATAGAGAGAGAGAGAGAGAGAGAGAGGAGATTATGTACAACAGCAGTGGATTTTGTTTCGGGAGAGGCTTGAGGAACGGGTAAGAAACCTTTGTGTTGTACATGTAATGCGAAAAAATGATCATAAATATATTTCGGGAGGGGCTTGAGCCACATACCTACCCCCTAAATACGCCACTGTACATCAGTCAACCGTTCCCATATTAGCTCACACAGCAACGAAACAAATTTTGAGTAAAGGCAAAATAACTATCAATATTTGAGACGAGACCGAGACTTTCGAGACTGACCAAGGTCTCGTCTCGATTTATATAAGTCTGTCTCGATCTCGGTCTCGTCTCGGTATGTAAAAGTCCGTCTTGGTCTCGGTCTCGTCTCGGTATATAAAAGTCCGTCTCGAATTATAGAGACGATACCGAGACTAGTCTCGGTCTCGGTACCATCCCTAACATCGGGGAAGCGGTACAGTGGGCGGGAGAAAATCATGAGTGACAGGTCACGCCGGGTATTAAAGCGCATTGTCACGCAGAACCGTCGTGCCACTGCGGAGCAAGTGACGGAGGAACTCAATCAGCATCTCCCCCACCCTGTTTCGACAATCACAGTCCGCCGCGAATTACATGACATGAACTTACGGGGTCGTGTTGCACGGGCCAAACCGCTCATCAGGGACCATAACGCTTTCGCACGCCGCAAATGGTGCCGCGACCATGCAACTTGGACTGTTGAGGACTGGAAACGTGTGATATGGTCGGATAAGTCATCCTTCACCCTATTCCCAACCACGGGCCTTGTTTATGTGTGGAGAACGCCCAAAGAAGCTTATGATCTGCAGTGTCTCCGCCCAACTGTGAAACATGGCAGAGGCTCGGTGATGCTGTGGGCTGCCATATCATGGTTTTCATTGGGTCCTGTGGTCACACTTAGCGGACGAATCACCGCCAACAATTATGTCGCAATTTTAGGAGATCACTTGCATCCTATGGTCCGGATGTTCTTTCCGGACAATGACGCCATCTTCCAGGATGATAATGCACCCATTCACACAGCTGGCGTTGTTGCAGCGTGGTTTGAGGAACATCGGGATGAAGTTCAACACCTCCCCTGGCCCTCCCAATCCCCAGATCTCAACATAATTGAACATCTGTGGTCCGTCTTGGAAACACGACTCCAGCGATGATTTCCCCTCCATCCTCTCTCACAGAACTGACTGATGCCCTGCACGAGGAATGGTGTAAAATTCCACTTGCTACCATTCACGACCTCTATGCCTCCATCCCACGTCGCATCAAGGCTGTTCTGAAGGCGAAAGATGGCCCGACACCATATTAATCTGGTAAGTTGCAATTTCGTTCAGGTGTTTCCATTTTTCTGATCACCATTTGTACCTTAGAGCTGTATGGAATACCTACACGGAGGAATACCTACGGAACTATCGTCCCTTGTGTGCCAATTGCGAGTGGCTTGCAGAATTTTGTCTTGCAGTTTTATTGTGGAATGGCATCAATTAGCATGGCTGAGTTGTAATAAGCATCTACGCAACTTGTGAGTGATATACATAGTCAGATGTTCTACTGTTACACGTGTAATTGCTGTATAACAGAATGGGAAGTGTTGCGTTCAACGGTAGAGGGTTGTCTCCAGGTATTTAAGTTCGTGTAAAAGTGTAGACGTTGGTGTTTAAGTAAAATTGATTGTGTTAACCTGTACACGCCTGCGCAATGGAAGATTACCCTGTCCACGAGCTGGCAGATATGCAACTCATTTATGGAGTAGCAAGGGGCAATAGCCCAGAGGCGAAGCGTTTATATTGTGACCGTCGCTCTCAAAAGAGAGTAACTTTCCTTGTACTTTTTCACGCCTCCATATTCGACTTCGAGAGAGGGGTCCCTTCAGTTTCTCGTACGTGAAATCGGAGGAAAGAACGCCATATGGACAGCTGAACTTGAAGACAGCGTACGTCGAATGATCAGAGACCGTCTTGAAACTATTATGTGTATGGCGTAAAAATCCACATGCAACTCTAGTAAGCGATCAGCAGCAGAAATTTGGTGTGGTGTGGTGGATAATTTTGTGGTAGGATCTTATTTATTATCGGTCTGCCTGTGTGGGAGTACGTATCTTTTATTTTTACGTAATTGTCTCCCAAAATTGATAGAACATGTGCCCTTGAACATAAGACAGCAGATGTGATTTCAGTATGATAGTACACCTGCACATTTTGACAGGAATATGCAGACTTACCTAAATGAAACATTCCCAGATTGGGAGAGGAAAACCTGTGTTATGACAACCTCGTTCATTCTACCTCACGCTGCTTGATTTTTTATTTCGGGGATACGTATGAAACTCCGGCTACGACAGTGGAAGAACTTGTAGCTCGATTTAATATAGCTGCGGCAATCATCTACGAAATTTCAGATGTGCTTGACCACACGCGGAAAAATTTGCTTCGCCGATGTCATCTTTGCAATGCGGTCAACGGTCGACAATATCAGACTGTGAACTGTTATTCTTCATAGTTGTCTCGTGTACACATACTGCATTGCACAAATACTGTACAAGGTACCTCTGAGTATTTCACAGTTATCCTACGTTGTACGAAACAGAATAAATCGATAATTTGAAATTGTATTTCTTTCTTTCCTTGTGCAACACGCGCAACACCTTGAGTATCGTCGAATTTCATTCCTTCTGTACTCGTAGTTATTATCTTCCACGGATTTACGCATTACGGGGAGGAAATATTTTAATGCAGCTTACTTTGGCTCAAATTATATTCACATAATTTGTGGGAATCACTGTTGTTATGTGAAGAATCCCTTATACTCTAGTTCATCATACATGATCTTTTGCCCCTGACTGTCTTATGCACAGTCGTTATAAACCTACTCTGGATCAAAGTTATTTTTTCCATTTTTACACACTCTTAAGTTGAACAGGAAGCCGTTCATTGATCATCCGTTACCATTAGCATAGAAGTTATAATTGTGATAAGCTAAAGACTTCGTTTCATTTAAATTCTTCTTTCGAGTCCAGGAATCACCTCCAGACGTTTATTACATTAATTAAGTTACACCCTATATATATAATGATAAAAAAATAATACCGATATTAGTGTCGATGAAATAGTATTTGGAGTCACTCAGACGAACAGTAACACTTCCGATGTAGTTTAAATCCATACTCAGATACCATTGCCCTTTATGCTCAAAATGAAACTGTTCTCCCCGTGAGAGGAACGGGTATTGTGTTAATAATTTATTATTAAATATCACACCATAAAATACAAAGTGTATCACGTAATGTACACGTTATACTGTTACTTGCTTAATGTATAAATGGAGGATGAAGGACTATTATTGGATCAAAAGATCCAATATATTTCAGACAAAAAATTTCTTGTAGGCTTTATATCTGGAGAACAACATATAGTGTACCCAAACCTAAACTATGACTGAACTCACAAGGAAAGGTCACGCAGTGGCTCCACTGAGATCCGAATGAGACAATTGTGTTTGCATTTGAAATGCTATAACTAGATGAATCCCAAAGTTATACGTGCCACCGGGAGGAATATCGTGAGTTACAACATATTTTGTAATGTAAGAACTACAAAGAAATTACATGGCAGAATAGTTTGAACCGAGTCATTTGTTCGGAAACGGTTGGGTAAGTGGAAAACTCGACCAACACATATCCCATCATTTTCAACGACAACCTTTTTGGGGTAAAAAAACTTTGTCCCAGGGTCCCCCGCAGGGTCCCAGACGGGGTCTAACTCAAAATTTTCAAATGGCAAGGGGGGCTAAGTGGCACATCATTTGAAAGCTGTTGTAAAATGAAAGAAAATGCAGCAGGTCTCGACTCTCTACAACAATCCTGTGCAAAATGGCGACGGGTCAAAGTGTAAACAAAAACTTCATTGAAAAGTCCATGGTCACCCCTATAAATCGGAAATGGTGAGACAAATGTGAAAACAGAAAAGGATGTGTGGTATTATTTTCAATGTATAACGATTTAAGTGAAAACGTCTTGTCCCAGGGTACCCACATGGTCCCAGGTGGGGTCCAACTAAAAAATTTCAAATGGCAAGAGAGGTAGGACATCGTTTGAAAGCTCTTGTTAAGTGAAAGAAGATGGAGCACGTCTCGACTTTCTACGACAACCCTGTCCAAAATTGCGGTGGGTCAAAATGTAAACAAATTGGAAAACAATCCAAGATGGCCGCTTAAAACCTATATCGAAAGGATAAGCATATCAAACTGCTGAAGTTAGGAAAACAAATTTGGCATTAATGTTGAGAGTAAGTGACTAAAATATGCATAATATTCAAAAACGCGACATCTTGAGTTCAAAATGCCGCACTATGTATCGAACGCATATCCAGCTCACACCACTGGTGTTGGAGAAGTGAAGGTTTATGGTTAATAGTCCACAAAATATCAAAGAGTATAATCTGTAATCCAATATGGCTGCCAGCGTGAAAAATGAGTTTGTATATAAACATGTTATTTCTTGGAATACTGTGACCAAGCCAACAAAGTTTGACGCAGTTCGATGTACTGAAATGACTTACATATGTTTGGTACTACTTGCCAATCTTGCAAACGATTTTTTTTTATTTGGTATTGTTTGAAGTATTGAGATCAAACCAACGAATGACATACAAATGTAACCATCACGAATACGTTACAATAGAGCCCCCAACCTACTGGTGCAGCAAGTTCTTTCTGTATGAACTACGTATGACAAAATTAGAAAAATACCCGAAGGTATTCAACTTTTTTTTTTTTTTTTTTTTTTTACTAAGAGTAGGAAGTCATAGTTGTGTGTTCATCGCATATTCGTTATATTCAAGTAAATAATGCCGAGAGAACCGTAACGAACGTACATTAAGAAGAAACCATATATACGTTGTTACCGAATGAAATAATAGTTGAAGTGAATCGAAATTCAATTGTTGTTTAGTCTTCCTAGTATTTCTAAATACATAATAGAGAAAAATAGAGATTTAGATTTCTACTGTTACGAATGACAGGTTTTAAGCACCTTGGATTCAAGGTGGCCATATTTTTCAATTAAGCTTTTATTTACATTTTGACCCGCCACAATTTTTGACAGGGTTGTCGTAGAAAGTCAAGACTTGCTCCATCTACTTTCATTTAACAAGATCTTGCAAACGATGAGCTTCTTAACCTCTCTTGCCATTTGAAACTTTTTAGTTGGACCCCACCTGGGACCCTGTGGGTACCCTGGGACAAGACGTTTTCACTTAAATTGTTGTACTTTGAACATAATGCCAGACTCCCTTCCTATTTTCAAGTCTCACCATTTCCGATTTATAGGGGTGACCATGGACTTTTCAATTAAGTTTTTGTTTACATTTTGACCCTTCGTCATTTTGCACAGGTTTGTTGTAGAGAGTCGAGACTTGCTGCATTTTCTTTCATTTTACAACAGCTTTCAAATGATGTGCCACTTAACCCCCCTTGCCATTTGAAAATTTTGAGTTAGACCCCGTCTGGGACCCTGCGGGGGACCCTGGGACAAAGTTTTTTACCCCAAAAAGGTTGTCGTTGAAAATGATGGGATATGTGTTGGTCGAGTTTTCCACTTATCCAATCGTTTCCGAACAAATGACTCGGTTCAAATTATTCTGCCATGTAATTTTTCTTTTGTAGTTCTTACATTACAAAATATGTTGTAACTCACGATATTCCTCCCGGTGGCACGTATAACTTTGGAATTCATCTAGTTATAACATTTCAAATGCAAACACAATTGTCTCGTTCGGATCTCAGCGGAGTGCCTGAAAAATACGAAAACTCGATTTAGGGGCCATTCAAAAATTCTGTTGCCCTTGATCCAAAAAATCTAATATATTTCATTCAATAAAAAATAAATCTTGTACGTCTTATATCTGAAGAACTACATATAGTGCAACCAAACCAAAACTATCACTTAACTCTTCATGATGTGCTTATTCCGAAAGAAATACGAAACCTTGATTTAGGGACCGTCCAAACGTTTGTAGCCCCTAATCCAAAAAGTCCAATATATTTCATTCAATCAATAATTTTATTGTATGTCTTATATATGGAGAACTACATATACTGTAACCCAACCCAAGATATCACTTAACTCAGTGTGATATGCTTATTGCGTAAAAAATATGAAAAGTCGATTTAGGGACAGTCCAAAAATTTTGTGGCCCGTTATAAAAAAATCCAAACTATTTCATTAATCTAAATTTTTCTTGTACTCCTTATACCTGGAGAACTACATATCTGGAGAAAACTCAATTTAGAGACCGTTCGAATATTTTATGGTGACTGATCCAAAAATTAATATTAGTCAAGATCATAATATTTTGATCCATTTTTTAGATCATTCCTAAAATTCTTGTTTTTATCCAATCTTTCTTTTAAACAGTATCACTCTCTTTGTTCTCAATTTGAAATGTATCAAGCAATTATAAAGCATTGCTTATTATCCAATTTGTATTCGGTGTAGAGCTTCAATTTTCTCAAAGTTTCAAATAAGATAATGAAATATGATTTACTATCGGAATTCGTGTCAGGTATTATTATTACTTTTATTGGTGTTTTCCTTTCTTTCAATTGTTAAAACAAGAAACTTCCTTGCACTGTCATAAAATATGTATTCTTTTCCAATAGCAGAATAAGTGCTCATATAATTTTAAACTTTGAAATTAAGAATTGAAAAAGTACAAGAAGTACAATTTGGGTAACGAATGATTTATAATTGATGCTTAGTGGCGTACTGAAGGAAAGGGATTAAGGACTTTGAAACCCCCCTTGAGCAAGGTATTATGCAAAATTAAGCACGTTTATCATATTAGCACGTTTATATATATAAACCACTTGATATTATATAAACTTGTGTTCCTAAAGCCTCTGAAACCCCTAAACATTTGCATAGAGTACTGATTGTTTCTCTTATTATTTTAACCGTTTTATGCTTTGAACGAAATTTGAAGTGCAGGGGCCCTGTGAAGGTGACCACCTTTACTATCAAAATTTCTTTAATGGTTCTCAGTTTTTCTTCAAAACAATCAATAACGAACGAAAAATAAATGATTGAGTTTGATTTTGAATCGAAATTTGAAATACCACCAAAAAGTTGGCCCACCCAACCTTATTTTGTAAATGCCTCTTAATAATTTTCAAAACAAACTATTCTCTCTTCAAACCAATCAATAAGAAAGGAAAACACGTTATTAGCTTGAGTATTGAATCGATATTTAAGAGCAGAAAAAACAGTATGAAGTTGACCACCAAATGTAACCTGCAAATAGATATATTTTACTGGTTGTTTTGAAACAAGTGATTTTTTCTTCAAAATAAGCAACCCGCTCCGAAACAAATCACCTTCATCAACATTATTTCTTAATTATATGCTTATGTTTTTCGAATCAAATTACTTTTCTTCCAAACAAGCAACAACAAATCCATATCAAACGATTGATTTTGGTCTTGAATCGAAATTTGTAAGTAAAGGAATCAGATTGAATTTGATCACATTCTAAATTTATTTTGTAAATCTCTTTCTCTATTTTTTCGAAACAAGCGATTTGCTCTAAAAAACAACCAATAAGAAACGCTTGGCTTCGGTTTTGATTCGAGACTTTAAAGTGGAGCCAATATGAAATTCCATCACCCATTCTCTTGAAAAGACTCTTTATGTTTTTCGAAACAGACAATTCTTTTTCAAAATAATTAATAGCATACGCATATCAAACAATTGATTTTGATTTTCAATCAAAATTTTAAGTGGAGGAACAAGGGTAAATTTGGCCATATACCAACTTTATTTTGTAAACATCTCTTTATGTTTTAAGAAAGATACGATTTTTACTATTTTTTCTTCAAAAAAAGTCAATAACAAACGAAAAACAAACGATTGGCTTCCGATTTCAATTCGAAATTTGAAAGGAGGCAACTTCACATAGGTGCATTTATTCCCTTAAAAAATTCCAAATTTCCAAACGCAAATTCTAAGCCTACAATTTTAAAATTGCAGTTACATGTACATACTTCAACTTAGTATACATAAAAAATTACAGCATTATAAAAATATCAGACAAATAATATTATTTATTCGGTATTGAAAACCTCGAATCAACTATTGGAGTTATTTTGCGTCATTTTTTTTAATATCTCAAAATTAAAGGTGTGTGACATGGGTATATTACGAACAGTATTTTTATACAATTTGTATATATATATATATATATATATATATATATATATATATATATATATATATATATATATATATAATTTTTTAAAAACAGAGCATTTAGAATTATTTATCCTTACCATTTTTTATATCCACAAATTCAAGGTGAGGGATATGCGATATTGATATATTCAGAAAGTTTTGACCACCCTACAGAATGTCGATCCTATGCCGTTTCGGTCCTGTGCCGTGTCGATCCTATACCGTTTCGGTCCTGTGCCGTGTCGATTCTGTGCCGTTTCGGTCCTATGCCGTGTCGGCCCTGTGCCGTTTCGGTCCTATGCCGTGTCGATCCTACGCCGTTTCGTTCCTATGCCGTTTCGATCGTATGACGGTTCTCTCCTATATATCCTTAAGAAAATAATTGTTACTTAATATTGCGTAATTATAAAATAATATATTTTTTATTATTTCGATCGTATGAAAGTTCTGCTGTCGATCCTATGCCGTGTCGATCCTGTGCCGTTTCGGTTCTGTGCCGTGTCGATCCTATGCCGTTTCGGTTCTGTGCCGTGTCGATCCTATGCCGTGTCGATCCTATGCCGTGTCGATCCTATGCCGTGTCGGCCCTACGCCGTGTCGGTCCTGTGCATGTAACACGCTCAGTGGTAGAGCCTTCACCTCTGGTGCTTGGGGTCCCGGGTTCAAGCCCTGCTCCTGCCACCTGAACTTTGTGGTGGACAAACACCGTGTGCGTGGGTTTTCTCGGGGTTCTCCCGTTTCCTCCCACTTTCTTCATTCCACCATTTCACTCATCTCTCATCCTCACCGTCTCCTTTAGCCTAACCGGCATAAACGTGGGACGGAAAACTCAACATTTCATTTCATTTTTTTTTCTTTGTGGGTTGACGAGTTAATAGTTGCGTCGTAATTTGCAAGATGTCCAAGAAGGTGTTAACAAATCGGTTAAAAAGGAAAAGAGACAATAGCTGTGTAAATTCCATTGACGAAAATCCGAAAACAAATACATCGAGAAATAGTGAGGAAAAATCCAAAGAACACGTTAATTTGACAGCTACTACTTCATGGAAAGACATAAGTTTATTTATTTATTTATTTATTTATTTGACATTATAAAGGTTGTTATGGCATTTAAGGCTTGATAACGAAGATATCAGATGGATAACGTCCTTCGTTAAAGGCATTGGATAGGAGAGTAATTGGGGCCTGTAGGTTAGGTACTATTCCGACATTTGCCTGCTGCGAATGAAGAAAAACCTCTCTTAGGATAGCTGACCTGGAAAAGCTTTTCCATATCCTTCTGACCGATTTATTATTATTATTATTATTATTATTATTATTATTATTATTATTATTATTATTATTATTATTATTATTATTATTATTATTGGAATCATGTGTGTGAACAGCCCCAAGAGTTAAATTTCGCTGGAAAAAACTGTTCGAGTAATTCTACTCTTAAAAAATCGACAGAAGCCATCCTTGCTGGTCTTTCCAAGCTTTTGATTAAGTGAATTCTGGAATAGTACATCAGCTTTTAAGTCTAGGTAGCATCCTTTTCAAATTAACTTGTCTGACAGTATTCTCGAAACACCTTTTAACAACTGAGAAAATATCTGACCACGAAACTTGTAATCTAACTAGAAGAGCTAAACTTGCGGGTTTTCTTATTTGCTTCATCGGTTTTAATAATAATAATAATAATAAAATTAGTTTAGAACTTTCATTATTTTAGGAAATACTTTTAGGAGGAGAGCATTTTTTGTCTTTATCTATTTTTCCTTTTTTTTCAGGGTGCGTATTTATTTTATTTATTTAACGATCACCAGATACAGCTCGGAGGTCAATTTATACTGCATATCTAACAACAACAGCAACAATAAAAAGGATTTTGGAAGGTATCGGCCATGCCCTGCTTAGTAGGTACTCTCCCGGTATTTGCCTGGTAGGACTGAAGAAAGCCCCAGTCAGGTTGGTTGGCAGCGGGAATCGAACCCACGATCTACCGAATGTGAAGCCACGCTCTACCACTTGAGCTACTTCTCTCGGAAAGATTGTCATTTGTGATTTTTAAAAATCGCTCCTGACGGGAAATCTAAACCTCGAATCGAAAGAAATTATTGGCCTAAAGTTTTATATGGGTATACCGATACTAACCGACTCTAACTTCGGCTCTGGTATCAGGGCATAATTCAACCATAAATTGACCTCGAAAATGTTCTCCAAGGTGCCTATTTGTTGTTTGGTCGCAGCGACTCTTTTGAATCGCTTTTGATAAAAAAAAGCGTTTAATTAAAAAACAAAAACTTATCGGACCAAGTTGCAAACACGAAAAATATTCGATCATAAAGTCTCCGCTGTCGTCACATGCTTAATTCGGTCTAAGTTTGTCTTGAAATTGGCATCTAGAGGAAACGAAAACTTCGTGTCTGAAGATCTCAACAAAGACTAGATTTGTACTTATTACACTGGTATAACCTAAGTTTATTTCTGCTTTTCTGAGCCATCTAAAATTCTAAGTTCTAGGTGTGGTAGTTCATGGAAACATCTTGTCTTCGTATTATTGTATTGTTCATTTGCCTATTCTTTATACTTAACTATTAACACTTCAAATCATTAATTATTTGCTCATTGAAGAATGGTTGCAATTGTCTTAATTGAATAGTTGAGAGACAGAGTAGCCTAAGTACCAACAGTAATAAGGCCGATATTAATGTTAAAACGGATACTAATTTCGACATTATTGCTGTTGGTACTTAGGCTAGTGGGTCACTCAATTTATCAATTCTAAAACGGTCATGCGCCAACGAAACCAAAACTAAACATTTTCTATTTTAATGCAATTATGATTCGACAGAAGAAAGCTAAATTCATTCTCCGAGCCAAAGAACAGAAACTAAACACAATTTGGGAGAGAGGTTGTAAGTTCAGGACGGACAAACTACAGATGAGGGCGATTAATCTCTTCTTGGTTATGGCATTTATTATCACAGCAACCAGTAGACTGTAGTTCGCGACCGATTTACAATGTTAAAATTCAAAATTTCAATCTCAAATTACTCCAAATGTACTCAACATTTTAACTCAAACGAGATATGTGTATTTCTGTGTGCAATAAATACATCCTTTGAAGGTGTCATAGTGATAAATAGGACCAAAAGAATGAGCAAGGTAGCGGAAATAACATTGGTTCAAGTCATTTTTTCTTCTTATAGTTATGAGTCATACAAGTACAACCACTTCTACAACCTCACCTACTTAATGTAGAGAGCTAAATAAGGTCTTAGATTAATCAATAACATTATAGGTAATCTTTTTCTTAGCCTCAGATTGATAGTATAAGTGGTTCCGTAACTGTCCTCCAAAACATAGCTCTCCATTAGGACTTCTCTTGTTACTTCATTTACATATCCTGCTTGTTATACAACCGACATGCACAGAGAGCCAGTGCGAGTTGCCTATAAGCAAGGATATTTCATAGCTTACGATCTTTAAATCTTAATTGTGCAGAGACTAATAGTATTCAAACACCCGATATAAAGCACGGGACAAGAATAAATGACCATAAATGCCATTAGTTTTAATGTTATTTTTGGTCGCTTATTCTTTCCCCTACTTCATATATATATATATATATATATATATATATTGTCAACTTAATACTGAATGTCGTGCCTAATATGCAGGGATGTACAAGTTAAATGACACAGTATTAGTTGCTTCTATCTACTATCTGCAGTAGATAGGGATACATTAAAACTACTATCTCCACCAACCTACTGCGTAGGGTTTTTATAGAACAACATGCGAAAGGTGATTGAATCAATTATAACTGAGACTGTTTAACTTTAGAGTATTCATTTATTAAATTATCTTTTAAAGTAGAGTTTAATAGGATGTTGTGATGTAAGTTATTAGGTAAAACTATTAAATCACATTTCATAAATCTGTTGGTGAATTGGTCAACGTGAGAGTATCAAAGATGTATTATAACATACCTCGCTGAACTGGATTCGAACTTCTGGCTACGAAGTTCGTCGTCTATGTTCCTCACAGTGGATGGATGTCCACTGGAAGTGTTGTTGTTAACAGCTGGTTCCCAATAGCGGCTCTACTGAGAATAATCCTTGGAGACTAATCCTTCTACGGGTCTCCCAGAACTGATCCTAATTCAGTCTAACATTACCTTTTTATGTTCGTGTCCATGATGACGAATTTTGTTGTTATTTCATTACAAATTCTGAAGCTCTTACATCTCTGAGCCGAAATTGTGCTGATTCACAATTTCTGCGTTTTCTCTCATTGACCAAATTCTCCAGACAGTTTACGTCTGCGAAATTCACACTTTTACCTAATTTTGATAATGTGTACATGTTGACATAAATTTCTACAACGTTTTACATTTACTTGTTTTCGTATTTGTTTATGTTCTTATGACACTGCAGACTCGTGTCTATTACTTCAAGAAAACAACAATCATCAGCAATACGTAACATGATGTTATAATATGTCTGCAACCTAATTACAACAAGTTAAATTATAAACAAAAACTTTACTGTTCCCTTTTGAAGCCACTTAATGAAATTGAATAAATTTAGATCTTAAAATCTTCCAGAATTTTGGCGTACCGTGACACGCCCCCACTTTAAACTGAGGCATCTCCGATGACGACTAGATCTTTTGAAAAAGATCGGCTTTCGGAGAACTCCCTGTATATAAAAATTTCAAAATATTAATTCATGTGCACATTACAGATATAATTCTTTTAAATTGAAAGCCAAAATTATACTGTTGAGATTAAACAAACAAAAATTAATGATTAATAATTCTCACGGATTTTCTTTTTTTTCAATAGTTCAATTAATTCTTTTCTATTTATGAATCCACATATGTTTGATAACAGTATACTGCATTCATCTGCCATCTGTTGTAGTAACACAGAACTACTTGAAGCTTGTCTGTCTTCAACACACTAACGAATGTTTCCATCCTAAGTCCTTTCTTAGGGAAATTGAAACTGATATATTCATATTTAATTTATACATACACACACACAATAGTATACTTTTATGCACTTTCACTATAATTTTATCTTGAATTCACCAAAACACTAATACACCAACACAAAACAGCATTATTGTCTCAGCAAACTTGACCCAACTTGAGTCACATAGTTGGCAACTCAATGTCAACTCTGCGTCAACGCTTTTATGTTAAAGTGATGATCTTAGCAAAACTTCATCTTTCTTCTTCTCCTTCTCTGACTTCCGTTTAACCTTGACCAGATTGTGTATCCGTTCTACGTGTAAAACGTCCTTCCAAAACATAACGATCCACGTCCACTCATGTCCACTCACTCTACAGTTTTACTGCATTATTATGAAATAATACTACCTCGATACCTGAATTAACCAATTCACAAATGTGATTCTGAATATTTTTTAAATTAAATGTGCATTTTTCAATTATGTGATGTGTGAAAACTTTATGTGTGTGACTGTGTTTTATATATTTTTTTACATCCTTTACTCTTATATACATCACCTCTACTTTTTACTGGTAAGTACCCTAATTTTATTATTTCTATTAGTTGATATTATTTATTAAATTCAAACTCTATTTATAATACTACACATGTCTTATTTAAAAAATATTTTTATTCCTATTATTATTTATGTTTCCCGTTACCTATTCTCTTAATTATTTTTATTATTAAGTCACTCATTTTATTACAATTCACTGTACACAAAATATATTTATAGATTCGGGGTTTTTACTGATGCAGACTCATATTTCCATGAATCTGGGATTAGGCTTTTGATGATAACTTGCGGCCCTACTCGCAAGACATCTATAAATACCATTTTGTATACAGTTACTTCATTTATTTATTTAACTTTCGTTACTACTATTTATTTATGTATTTAAAAAATATTTAATTTAAATCTCCACTCTTCTCCATACTCAAAAATGTCTTATTATGTATTTATCTATTTAGTTTGTCAAAACCGAGTATAAAATTAATAAAATTGATATATCCAGATGTCGTATCGATAATCAATAGTACATATATTGTACTCTATAATCGTCTATTCTTAGTTCTTAACTTAAACGTCTTTAGTCGCCGGCCTTGCAACATAAAAACTATCCAAGTTGTCGTCAATTTCGGGTTTAATCAATAATATAATAATAATTAATAATATAATATAATAATAATCTTAATAATAATGTAATGTTAATAATGCTAAATAATACTTAATTAATTCATTTATTTGCCAAATGGCCTAAGCTTTGAAACGATATCTGTGATCAGTTTAATAAACATGATTCTTTAATTCGTCTCTCAATGTTCTGTAACTATTAAGGGTTTCTTAGCAGACTGCATATAGCCAAGTCCTATTTTCCCTAAAATATCTCTTAGTAAGCTTCTTCATTTACTTATTTCTATATCTAGAGCTCTCTATATTTCAACTAGTATATATATATTCTTTGCTTACTCATTTACTTATTTATTTAGCTAACTTCTTTTTTTCCTTATTAACATTAATAAAATATAATCATAAGTTTAATAATATTGTAATATCCTATGTGATGTCGTAAACAAGCAGTTCCACGCTTCAATGTTTGCCAACAACACCACATGGTTCGGCAAGAGGATCTTCCACCAGAGGGACCTGTAATCACATGCAGACGACGGCTTCTGGCCCCTCCCACGGAGCAGAAGATGACATCGGAGCAGCAGCGCCACCGCCACCCAAAAGGACCTTATAAATTGGATGGACGAAGGCAACTCGACACCAGTTCTCTGGTGACCCTCCTCTAGTCTGCTACGGGACTCTTGGAGAAACCTAACCCCAGGCCTCTAGTCTGCTACGGGACTACGCCTATCCTATCTCCTGGCTTAGCCTGCTACGGGGCTCTGTCTGGGAATCCCAACCTCAGCCGCTTAGCCTGCTACGGGGCTCTGTTGGCAACTTAACCTGCCTCTGCTTGCTACGGAGCATTGGTTCCTTAACTCCACTCCTCTTAGCCTGCTACGGGGCTCTGTTGGAGATCCTGTCTGCGACCACTCGGTCAAAGACTACCTTTTACTCACCCTTTTAAATAGAGACCAAATTGTATAGTATTTTGTACAAATACTCATATTTTTATAATAAAACTGGTAGTGGGAGTCGATTCCGGACACTCTTTTTATTAAACTGCTCTACCTCTTCCTTATATGAGACGAAATTACACAAAGTTTTACATGGTAGAGGCTTTCACCGGCTCAGTATCGATCTGAATACTCCCCTACCGGACAGTATTTTTATTAACCGGAAGTCGACTTTTTTTTTCTTTGGAAGGTATGTGAATTTTAAAGTGTTAGTGCTTTTAGTGAAGTGAATTTTGTTTATGCCTCAAACTAGAACTGGTAAAAACACTTTTCCAGAAAACATTTTTAACATGGAGCAAAATTCGCGCCCTTCTTTTAATATACCACACCTCACTAAGTATTCGGAACACGTTACGGAGGACCCCGATAGATTTTTTATGCTTTTTGACCATCTTGCATAATTGCATTCGTGGAATGAACAGAAAAAGAAAGAACTATTACCTATGTACTTACAAGATGTAGCACTTGATTTAGTCCTACAGTTAAAGGCCCAGAATCAGTTAGACGCGCTTAATTATGAACAATTAAAAGACAAATTAGTTGCACTGAGTAGACCAAGATTACCGGCATATCGAGCGGAATTCGAAATTTTTCAAGTCCAGCAAGGTGAAAACGAGCCAGTAGATGCTTATTTTCTCAGAAAATTAAAAGTCATTAGACAAGTTCTGCCTCAGGCCACCGAGGAGCAGAAAATAAATTATTTATCCTTAGGTTTAAAGAAAACTTTTTTGCAAAAGATAGCGTTAGAAACATTTACAACTGTTCACGCTTTACAAACGCATTTACACAACCTCGAGAATGCAAATGACCTCATGAAGAAACGTGATTACGTGGAATTACAACAGGCATTCTATTCACTCTGCGATCAGAGTACACCAGTCAGCAGTTTGCATTCATCAGCAATCGCTGGCGCTTCCTTCCCTGTGCATCAACAACAACTGACCTATCCAATATGTAACCCAACACCTAGTTGGAATCAATACCAGCAACCAGCTTCAGCTTTTCCTACACCTTCAGCACCACAGCTACAGGGTGCATCACAAAATCAGATAATTCCAAATCCTTCCCCCCAAGTTGCTAATCCGAATCCCCCTCCCGAACCCCCCGCGCCTAGCACATCTAGTAATTCCAGTGCAAACAATTCATTAGATTTCACTAAATTAGCAAATCAAATGGCTGAACTGTCTCTTCTCGTAGCTCAAAATGCCATTAATAACTCACAATTTAGAAGAGGTGGCCGTAACAATTATAGGTCGAAAAGTACAAATAACGGAAATCAAAATCGGCAGAGAAATGGAAATAAGAGCAATTCTAAAAATAATAATAAAGATAATAATAGTAATCCTAGGCCGGAAACAGTTACAGTATGCGGTACGTGCTATAAGAAAGGTCATTCTTCCAGTACATGTTATAAAAACAATCAGCAGGGAAACGCCTAGGGGGGCCCCAGGACAAACCCTCTCAAGAACATGTTCTGAGGGCCGAGAACCAGGAAAGAAGTGAACAACAAAGATTGACAAATACATCACTTTATGCAGTAGCTCCGTTATTAGATAGAAGGGAGAACATTAAAATGTTAAATCAGGAACATAAATTATTAATTGATGTAACAATTAATAAAGAAAATTATCCTGTAATTATAGACACTCGCAGTTCATTGAGTCTTTGGCCTAAAAATTGGCTTCCACCAAACACAAAATTGATTCCTTTTAGCACTAATCTACGAGGAATTGAGAATTCTGTCGTAAATTTACGCTATATAGCTTTGATTACATTCAGAATTGGCTCAACAACATTTTCTCATTATTTCAGAATTTTAGAGCATGGAGACTTTTTGCCTTTATTCGGTGAAGACATTCTAAATCGATTACAGACCAAAATTGACTTAAAGAATAACATGTTGTCAGTATACAAGAAACCACGGCCTCCGCAGTATCCAATTGAAATTGATACTCAGGAAAAATTATCTGCTAACGCTATGCATACAATAAAACAGCACAAGTTGGCTGATGTTTTTACAACACGAAAGGTTACCATACCAGCCAGGTCACATTTCTTTTTACCAATTAATATCAAGAATCGGCAAAAGAATAATAAATATTTTTTTATCTCTCCATTAGAAAATTTGCTGGACAAATACGGACTACAAACGTTGCCTACTAAAGTACCTAAGAATAATTTTACTTTATTGATATCAAATCCTACTAGTAGACCGGTAACGTTAGTAAAGAGCACCCCAATTGCGTATGTTGAAGAGAATGTTCAAGAAGTAGATTTACAGGGTGATTACCAAAAAGATGAACAAAATGACGAAACATTTTATAGAACGGAACAAGAAATTCAGAATAGGCTGGAAGAGACCAAGTCACTTTTTGATATTAAATTATTTGACATCAATCCAAGTTTAACGAGTCAGCAAAAGAAAGCTGTGCATGATCTACTTTTTAGATACAGGGATGTCTTTTCTTATACACCAACTGACATTGGCTACTTTCGTGGCTATGTACATAAAATAAGGATAGATAAAGGAGCCTCTTTTCATCAGAGATCACCTCCCATTCCATTGGCAGTAAGACCCCAAATTGACTTACAAATTAAACAACTTTTAGATGCCAATATTATTAATGAAACTAGTGACAGTTCCTTTTCATCGCCACTTCTCATAGTGAAGAAGCCAAATACTTCAGAGTTCCGCTTAGTTCTCAACCTCCAAGCTTGTAATACGTTCTCACACTACTTAAGTATACCATTTCAAAATACGGAGGATATTCTACACGTTTTAAGAGGAAAAAGCTCTATATCCACAATTGACATAAAAACCTCGTATTTCCAGCTATTATTACATCCTAAAAGTCAAAAATACATGACTTTTGAGCTCAATCATACTAGGAAGGCATATAAGTTTCAACGTTGCGTAATGGGACACACTTCGTCCGCCGCTGCCCTAAGTATAGCTGTACGAATGCTTTTAGAGGGACTACCACCGCGCATAACAGCCTTTGCGGATGACCTCGTTATAGGAAGCAAAAATTGGAAACAACAATTGTCGGACTTGGAATTGCTCTTTAAAAGGTTAAGGAAACACGATTTTAGAGCAAACCCGAACAAGACCCATCTATTATACTCGGAATTGGAAGTTTTAGGATTCACAGTTAATGGAAAGGAGATTAAAATATCACCTAAAATTTCCAATAAAATACGCAATTTTAAGAAACCAACCTCTAAACGCACCTTCAAGAGTTTCCTCGGACTATGCTCTTATTTGAGGGCACATATTAAAGATTTCACGGAAAAGGTGGAACCATTTCAAATTCTTTTAGACAAAAATTCAAAATTTAAATGGACAACACAGCATGATGATCTATTTGAAAAACTTAAAACGGATATTATACAAGCTCCATCTTTATTTCATTTTGATCCATCATTGGAAATCCGAGCATATTTAGATGCTTCGTCAACCTCCGCAGGCGGCATATTGGCTTGTTATGATACTAAAACCAATCAGGAACGTGTTGTTTCCTATTGTAGTCGACGTTTTACTAAAACTGAGAGAAAGGCCTCCACATGGCAAAAAGAACTATATGCACTCATATATGTTCTTCGAAAATTTCGTTATTTCTTACTGAATAGAAAATTTAAATTATTTATAGACGCTAAACGTTTGACTTCACTCACTACCCAACCGGACAAAGTCGGAAAATTTAGTCGTTATAAAATATTTTTGGCAGATTACAATTTTGAAATACAGCATATTAAAAGTCAACAGCATCCCGCAGACATTTTTAGCCGCTTAGAAGACAAACAAGATATACAAAAGGACGAGAATCAAGAAGTTGATAACTTCTCCGACACAGAAGACGCTAAAGTTTTTGCTTCACATTCTTTAGAGCACACTTTTCAAATTGACCAGTCCATTATGTTACCTAATTTAGCAGATGAACAAAGGAAGGACCCTTCATTTTCGGACATCATTACTGTATTGGAAAATAAAGAACCTAGCAAATTATCTACACTCCGTGGGGCGAAATATTTTTCTCTTAAAAATGGATTATTATATAGGACTCAGAAACCCCCTCAATTAGGACTGCTGTATTTACTTTGCGTACCAAATCTTTACTAGGCAAATGGTTCGAGGCTATTCATAACAACCCAATGGCACCACACTTTGGTTACACCAAGACATACCAGTCGGCGCTTAGGAAATACTATTTTCCTAACATGAAAGCTTACATAGCCAATAGAATAAAGACATGCAATCTTTGTCAAAAACTAAAGAAGTTACCAGCTAAACCAGCGGGCCAATTGCTGCATCACCCATCTAAACCCATTGCCACTGCTTGGCAGTACGATTCAATTGGGCGAGTGCCGGTCGGAGATGGAAAATTCAAACACATACTTGTTGCTATAGAAATGTCCACGCGATATTGTGTCACCAAAGTTGTAGACAACATCACAGCAGAAGAAATTGAACAATTTTTCATATATGACATTATTCTTAAGTACGGAGCTTTTTCATTCCTGTATTTGGATAGACACCCTGTACATAACGCTAAGAGACTGCAAAACTTAGCAAAATTCTACAAGTTTGAATTTAAATTTTGTCCAGCATATGACCACAAAAATCTGGGTGTAGTGGAAACATTCCACAGAATAATACAGAACGCTCTTAAATTTTTTGTACAGGAGAATCAAAATCAATGGCCAAAACTAATTCCATACATAACATTCGCAATTAATACATTTGTGCAGGCCGGAACTAAATATTCATCTTTTTTCCTCATGTATGGATACGAACCTAAGACCATCTCTGATATTGCATTAACGTCAACTCCAACATTATGTGTCAACAAAGAACATTTGAATAAGATACGAGGGATCGTTCAGGATAATTTAATCGCAAGTTATAATAAACAGAAAAAATATTTTGACAGCAGACATCAACAAACTAATTTTGATAAGGGACAGAAAGTACTTGTATTCTTTCCCAATCGTCAAGTTGGGATACCAGAATCATTTTCATCCAAATATGTAGGACCTCTAGAAATTATCGAAAGAGTTAATCCTAATCTTTATAAGATCAAATTTCCAAATTCATATCGTCAAACAATACAGGAGATTTCAGTGGACCGAATCAAGCCATTTCATGAATACGAAGATCATATAGAACAAAAATAAATAACTTCATTTTATTTTCTACACGAGCGAAAAAAAATGCAGTACTCACCACTAAAAGACACAACTTCAGCAGATAAAAACACTCTTCATAACGATGCAAACATTCATTTCCTTTTTGTTTTATAAAAAGCCGATTCATTTATTTTACGGTGGACTGAAAGAATGCTGAGATCTGCATTTTTGCATTTAAAAGGCAACTGACCTTTACAAGGACAATCAACTTATAATCATACAACTTCTTTATTCTTTGAGCTAAATAGTGCCACCAACATAGAATATAAATATTCTACAGGACGTTCCAAAAGTTATGACCACTTCTACATTATACAGGATGATCAGGAATTCAGGACCACCATTATTATCGTCATTGACATTTAAAATTGGATTATTTTATTGTAATACATATCTTTAGTGCAAATATTTTAGAAACTTTTACACCTTATACAGGGTGACCAAAAAATCACGCCGTTCAAATTAGAACTTTCCAATATAAATTATCTTTATATCTCAGTATCAATAGTAGCTTTTTTATTACTCCTAACTCTTATAATTTTACATAGATTATATATCCGTCTTCGCTCGTTACCAAAAATATCCAAAACGCCTCGCTTAGAAATATCTCCTCCAATTCCGATGGACACATTTAATACCAATATTTTAACTATGGAGCAACTGACATTACAGGCTCCGACACCATTCACTATAAGTGAACTAATATATGTGTATTAAGCCAAAGCTTAACACAGCCCTACCTCGAGGGAAATGAAGTGACATATTAAAATGCACCGATCCTGCCTGTGATTAGGGACTAACTGTTTACTGCTTTCTTCCGCTACCTTATTACTGCTCCGAAAAGAGATTTTTTGTGTGTTGCAAGTGTTATTAATGTTTTAGTCCTTTTTTGTGTGTGTGTGATACCTCAGTGTTGCCAACCCTCATATAAAGAAAAATAACCCTTCGGCTTATTTTTTAAACAAGCCAGGGGGTGTAATATCCTATGTGATGTCGTAAACAAGCAGTTCCACGCTTCAATGTTTACAAACAACACCACATGGTTCGGCAAGAGGATCTTCCACCAGAGGGACCTGTAATCACATGCAGACGATGGCTTCTGGCCCCTCCCACGGAGCAGAAGATGACATCGGAGCAGCAGCGCCACCGCCACCCAAAAGGACCCTATAAATTGGATGGACGAAGGCAACTCGACACCAGTTCTCTGGTGACCCTCCTCTAGTCTGCTACGGGACTCTTGGAGAAACCTAACCCCAGGCCTCTAGTCTGCTACGGGACTATGCCTATCCTATCTCCTGGCTTAGCCTGCTACGGGGCTCTGTCTGGGAATCCCAACCTCAGCCGCTTAGCCTGCTACGGGGCTCTGTTTGCAACTTAACCTGCCTCTGCTTGCTACGGAGCATTGGTTCCTTAACTCCACTCCTCTTAGCCTGCTACGGGGCTCTGTTGGAGATCCTGTCTGCGACCACTCGGTCAAAGACTACCTTTTACTCACCCTTTTAAATAGAGACCAAATTGTATAGTATTTTGTACAAATACTCATATTTTTATAACAAAACTGGTAGTGGGAGTCGATTCCGGACACTCTTTTTATTAAACTGCTCTACCTCTTCCTTATATGAGACGAAATTACACAAAGTTTTACAATATAATAATAATAAAAATAATTGTCACTTCCTGTTATAATAAAATTCTTCAAAATTAATCAAAATCTTGACTGTCATATCAGTAATGAAATATCTATTAATCTATTTTTCTATGAAATTTGCTATCTATTTCTCTATTATCTTTATCTATTTTCCTCCTCTCTTTCTCTTTCCAGATCTTTCCATCTCTCCTCTTTCTCATTTTCTCATTCCTGAATTAAATGCTTGTGATTAGTTTAATTTCTACCTTTCCTTATCCTAGACCTTAACTATTCTAACTTGAAACGCTAGATAGCAAGCCTTATTTTCACTATTCCTATTTTTCCTTAAACATTTATTTCCTTAACATTTAAATTATTACTATGCCTAAAATCTAATAATTAAAAAAATTCAAAATTTTGATCTTTCTTGATACTTAGCTAAATAGGTAAGATTCACACAAAAAAAATTCACTGCTTTGCGGAACGACAAGTGGGTATCTATTTCCTCTCTGTACCGCCTTAATGTCGCCGAAGACTTATGTGTTCATTTTTAAATAAAAATTTTCGTGAGAGGTTTGGTACGCTCCCAATTCAACATCACGAAAATGTGATTTCTAACCTACCTAGATTTTCCTATCAAGATGTTTCCTAATTATGATGAATATATTTACTACATTTTAAAACGTAATCACTAAACATTTAAATTTCATCAATCATTCTTTTTTTCATTCTATCTTGCCCTTATCTCTTCTTATTTATTATTATCCTCTCTTTTTTTAAGATACCTTCTTAGTCATAACTATTTTCTTCTTTATTCTCGTTATTTAATCATACTAAAAACTTTAAATCCTTATTTCTTTAATAATGCATTCATTTATTATGTCGTAAAGACATCTTTATTTATTAAATTAAATGCTAATATTTATTTCTTTTTAAATTCATTTTTAATTACTAATAATTACACCTATTTAAATCTTACTAAAAATAATAACAATATGCAAATCCTTAACCCTGTAACCTAAATAATTGTTATAATTATTCTTACTAGTAACTAACCTATTCTTAACACTAATTATAATTCCTATGACTATAATCTTACTTAACTACTTATATATATATTACCTAATCCCATAACATAAATCTTACAAATATAACTAATAATTCTATATACATCTAATGAGTCGACTAATAACTCGTCCATCTACATTTATACTAAATTTAACATCTACCGTATCGCTTCTTATTTCTCTCTAGGAAGAAATTCGCGAATGCTGCTATATCTAATAATATGTTTTCTCTTGATATTATGATCTTTGACCTTTTTTCCAACGATCCAAAAGTTCCGACTATGTCCGAAATCTGAATTGCGTCAGAACATTCGAACGTGTTCCTAAATCGTTCTAACCAAGTGTTGACCCTTGTTTGGTTCACACATTCCCTAAAAATTGCGCATATCTTATACGATAGGCCATCTAATTTTAAAGCAAAGAACGTTGCGTTCTTTAGACTCAATGACACCTCCACCACTCCTTACACTACTGACATAAAATGCCTGCGGTATCCTAATTCCACCAGCTTATTTACGTCATAATCTTTTTGTTGAAAAGTGACCATATACCACTTCTGTTTTTTCCACACTTGTATTTTATCTTTAACTACTTCTTCTTTTTCTGAAGAATAAGTCGGACCGTATTCATTAAAACTTCGTAGTACTCCGATATCTAGCCTGTAGTACCGACTATCCGAAAACATTGTTGCCGGTTCGCCGTTATCCTGCATGACTGGATAATGCTCTTTATGATTATTAAGTAATGACAACATGGTTGTAATGTGTTCTAATTCTTACAAAATATCAGTATGAGTGGGTGTTGTGGGTTTTATCTATTTAATCTCTTTACTATTACTATTACTATTACTCATTAACCTATCGCATGTATATGACAATTTTACCTTGACTTTTGAAAATAATCAAACCTAACGCATGTTATTACTCTTTATACTATTCTACAATCCTTGGCGTGCAAGAGGTTGTCACTTAACTGGGATTGAACTCCAGTATCTCCGCCATGTCAACTTAATACTGATTACTATGCGAAGGAGATTGAATAGATTAGCATATGAGCGTTTAAATTTAAATAGGCATTTTATTGTAATATCTTTTAAGTTGTAGAGAGTAAGATGTTGTTATCTCAAATTTAAGTAAAAATTATGAAATCACATTTAATAAACCTGTTGGTGAATTGGTCAACGTGAGAGTATCAAAGATGTATTATAACATACCTCGCTGAACTGGATTCGAACTTCTGGCTACGAAGTTCGTCGTCTAAGTTCCTCACAGTGGATGGATGTCCACTGGAAATGTTGTTGTTAACAGCTGGTTCCCAATAGCGGCTCTACTGAGAATAATCCTTGGAGACTAATCCTTCTACGGGTCTCCCAGAACTGATCCTAATTCAGTCTAACATTACCTTTTTATGTTCGTGTCCATGATGACGAATTTGTTGTTATTTCATTACAAATTCTGAAGCTCTTACATCTCTGAGCCGAAATTGTGCTGATTCACAATTTCTGCGTTTTCTCTCATTGACCAAATTCTCCAGACAGTTTACGTCTGCGAAATTCACACTTTTACCTAATTTTGATAATGTGTACATGTTGACATAAATTTCTACAACGTTTTACATTTACTTGTTTTCGTATTTGTTTATGTTCTTATGACACTGCAGACTCGTGTCTATTACTTCAAGAAAACAACAATCATCAGCAATACGTAACAAGATGTTATAATATGTCTGCAACCTAATTACAACAAGTTAAATTATAAACAAAAACTTTACTGTTCCCTTTTGAAGCCACTTAATGAAATTGAATAAATTTAGATCTTAAAATCTTCCAGAATTTTGGCGTACCGTGACAATATATATATATATATATATATATATATATATATATATATATATATATATATATATATATATATGTGTGTGTGTGTATGTGTGTGTGTGTGTGATTATGTGTGTTTAAGTGTGACAAGGGGTGGAGTGTATACTTACCTAAAAATTAGCTTTACGTCACTGGGTATGACTCAGGAGTACAAGTGTAGAGGAACGGTTGAACGCTGTTCCCCCGCTTCCAGGAAATATTTATAGTCTTCCCCACTTTCCAACTTAATTCAATGGTCAAAGATAGGCACGGGGAACGGCGTGACGTCCTGCGTCCCCCTTACTTTTCAGATCCACATTTACCCCTGGTATGACTTATATGGCATCATTAATCTTTTATTTTTCTTATTTTTTCGACAAGATTCTACCATACTGACCTGTATTCACATCGATTTGTAATTAATAAGAGTATACAACCTTGCTACCAACCCTCCTTCAATCTCTGTCGCTCACTTGCCATTACTTCGTGATGAGTATTCTGCTTTGATACAGGAAGGAACCATTGGATAGGTCCTAATGCACCTTCACCTACGTATGTGGGCCAGCATTCTAGAAACTTCTCTTTTTCTATTAACTACATAAGCCTACATATACAAAGAAAAAGAAAAAACGTGAGACTCTAAGTTCAACTGTGGAAGGTTTCAATTTTCAATCTTACAAACCAAAAACATCGCTTTTATTTATTCTGCGAAGTTGTTGTCAGAAGTTACTACAGTGAGTATTGGAGAGTTAGGTACGTCTATGAGAACATTTCGGAAGACATAATGTTTTCACATTGAAAATGGTACAACCAAACTGGTGAAGGGCAAATTTGAGGGGAAAGATATATTTACGAGGGACAAAAGGCTAAATTTACAGAACAGAATTGTAATTCTAAGGAGGAATCATAGATTTAGGAGCAGAATGGAGAATTTGAACAGAACAATAGATTGCGCCTAATCCCATGAAGATAATTATTGTCACCCACTTTAAACAAATTCTGTTCAGTCTTCAAAATGAGTTCGATGATAGAACATGATTTCTATGTTACTCTTCCTTCAAATGATAGTAGTGAAATTTTTACTAATAATACAACTTCTTCATTTATAGTAAAGTTAGCACAACCTATTCATTTATATGAAGGAGAATCGTATGTTGCCTTAACAGAACTTAATATTCCTTTTAGTTTTTATAATGTTCGTGAAAATGAAAAAATTGTAATTGAAGCTATCATTAATGATGAACTTGAAATTGCACATGTTGATATTACACCAAGATACTATACTTCTATTCCGTCCATTTTAGATATGATTCCTGAACAATTACGCATGTTAACATATAAAAATAAAGATTGGAATTAAACATTCTTTAAAATTGAAAATTTTTTGTGTTATTTCAATGACACGTTTATTACAACATTTACTTGGATTTATAAATGAAAATACAACCGAGTTTACAGATACTGTTTTTCTAAAACCTGTTAATGAACATGTTGCAACAATAACACGAGTAAAATTTCCATGCAATTTAGAGTATAATATACCAAACATTCTTAATGTTTGTGTTGATATTGTAAAACAACAAGAAAATATTGGACCACTACTTCGTAAAGTTAGTGCATATAATATTGAGCACGGAAATGTTCAATATTTTCTATTTGAGACACCACAATATATTAAAGTTGTAAAATCTTTCTTGAACACGGCTGAAGTAAACTTAAAAGATGAGCACGGTTTAAAATTGCCCTTTGAATTTGGAACTTCAAATTTAACACTTCACTTTAAACGAAAATGATTTCTGAAAGTATTGATGATAGTTTTTCATTACAGTTGTACCAAACGCAAGTACTGATGTATATCTTACAAATAGTCCAATACATTTTATTAATCAACTACAAAATAATATTCAATTATCAGAAACAAATTGGTATGTAGGATTAAGTGAATTACATGTTTCTTTAACTTGTTATAATGTTATCGATGGAGAAAATGTTATATGGTATAAAATAAAAAATGAAGAAGCACAAAAAAGTAAAATTGTAAGTGGATATTATCACTCCGTACATCATATCATTGATGAATTAAATAAAGTATCAAAAGCCATAAAATTTTCTGTTTTAAATATTGTTCATGTAGATTGTACTACTCGTATTGAATCAGCCTTATTATCACCAACATTAGCATTGCAATTAGGACTTCGTCAACATAAAGATATTGTTTTGTATAAGCGGGGATTTAAACAACCATATGTTGATATTGGGTATCCACATAAAAATTCTTATTTATACTGATATCGTACAATGTCAGTTTTTAGGTGATACAAAAACACCTTTATTACGTATTGCAACAATATCAAATGTAAAATCCGGTAAAGTACAAACATTAACATTTCAAGATATTCATTATCTACCGCTTGCAAAGTTTTCATTTAACAGTATTGTAATACTATTAAAGGACCGTGCAGGAGGAAATTTGCCATTTCATTCTGGGACACTAAGTGTTACACTTCATTTTAAGCGCTCTCCTAATAAAAATTAATTAATTATATTTTAAAAAATGAAATTTAGACGACATTACGGACATGGTATCCCATACTTTTCAGGACCTGTATATCAACGGGGACATGGTATAGGTAGTTTCTTCCAAGGATTATTTCGTTTTGCATTACCATTTCTTAAACAGGGTGCAAAAACTTTAGGTCGTCAAGCATTACAAACGGGAATACAAGTAGCGGGTGATGTATTAGAAGATAAACCATTTAAAAAATCTGTTCGTGCACGTGTAAAAGAAGATGGTGAAACATTAAAGACAAAGCTGTTCACAAAGTTGGTCATTTATTAACTGGAAGTGGTAAGAGACGGACACGCAAGCGTAAAGCTCCGGCAATTGTTCGTTTTGGACTTTCAACAAAACGTAAATGTACAAACAAAAGCAAAAGAAAAGTAAAAAGAAAAATAAGCCGTGTTACAGATATATTTTCATAATGGCACTACTCAATTCAAGCAGTGTGGAATGCTGTACCAACGATTTCGATTTATTTAGTACTCCAATGACACAAACTGCCATTGAATCTTCCTTTAATGCAGAATACCGACAAATTTCAACATTAAGTTCTGATGGACCTATTGAATTTTTTATTCCCGGTAAAAAAGGAGACTGCATATCTCTATCTTTACGTACGTTGTAAAATTACAAAAATTTCTGACTCACCATTAACTGACACTGATGTTATAGCACCAACAAATAATTTCCTATATTCATTATTTAGTGAAATTGACATTTCATTAAATGATAAATTAATTACTTCTTCACCAGGATTTTATCCTTATCGTGCATACCTTGGAACATTATTAAATTATTCCCGTGATGCTTCTGATACACACTTGAAATTAGGTATGTGGTATAAAGATACCGCTAAACAATTTGATACCATAGGTAATGCTAATGTAGAATTTCAACAACGTGCTAATTATATTAAAATAGTAAATCGTTTGAAATGTATGGGCGTCTGAATACAGATATTGCTGGATTACCAAGACCACTTGTAAATAAAGTAGGTCTTCGTATAAAATTACATCGCAGTAAAGATGATTTTTGTTTAATGTCTGCTGCAAATACTTCTTATAAAGTAAAACTTGAAGATGTTACTCTGCATATACGTCGCATCGATGTTGCACCTCATTTGGCAAATGAAATCAATACTAATATGAATCATGAAACAACAAAATATCCCCATACAAGAGTTCAAACAAGATCCTATACTATTCCTGCAAACGTTAATTCATACAATCTTGATAATATTTTCTTGGGTAACGTACCTAAAGGTGTTGTTATCGGATTTGTTTCCAATTCGGCATTTAATGGAAAATCTGAACTAAATCCATTTCATTTTCAGCACTTTAACGTTAACACACTGCAGTTACAGGTTAGATCAAAATCTTTTCCTCCCAGTCCCCTCACCCCCGATGTTAAAAGCGATTTGTACCTTCTAAGTTACCATTGTCTGTTTTCCGGTACTGGTTTTTATTATAAAGATGGTGCCCATACTATTACTCCTGAAGAATATCCACACGGCTATACTCTTTATGCATTTATTCTATCACCTACAGCAACATTAGATGATTGTATGTGGGACCTTGTACGTGATGCACCTGTAAATGTTAAAGTTTTCTTTTCTGAAAATTTAACTGAACCTATAACATGTACTGTATACGCGCAGTTTGATTCTTTAATTCAAATTGATAAAGATAGAAATATATATACTAATAATACTTTTTAAAAGTATTATTTTAATAAAAGAAGTATAACTGTTCACTTCTAAGCATATGAATTACATGTGCCCTACTGGTACAAAGTGTGTTAAACATTTTATATTGTAATATTTTTGCTTGATTATTCAGAGTTGCAAGGTATCATACTATGAAGTTTGTCAAAAGTATTTTCCATGCGTTCGCACCATTCATCGTTATTGGAAAAGTTATTTAAGAAATCTGTCATTAATATTTTAAACATGTTATTTCGCTTTATGAAAATATTCCATATACTCCACTAGGTCTTCCAACATATACGCGTATAAAGTGATGTAAAGAGAAGTGAAGTGAATTTAAAAAACAAAAGTTATGTACACGGATGATATAATAAAAGTGTTACTTCGTGACAAACTTACTGGTGCATGGCATTTAACCTACTGATAGAATACCAAAAACCGTGCAACCACCGGCTGGACTTATTATAAATTTAAGCAATTCATCTTCAGGTGACACACATTGGGTGTGTGTATTCATTGATGAAAATCAAAGAGGGTACTATTTCGATAGCCTAGCATTACCATTTCCAAAAGTAATAAAAACTTTTTTAAATAAAAATTGTAAAATATATTTTACAAATAGTTCCGCATATCAAGATGATAATTCAATCTTCTGTGGACAATTTGTTTTATACTTTCTGCATCATATTGTACGCAAAACAAGCTTTCAAGAATGTTTAAATTTATTCAGAAAAAATAATCTTAAACAAAATGATACAATTGTATTTAATCATGTAACCAATATAATGAAAAAGAAAAACAAGTAGATTAGTTTACTATTTTTTATTTACAATTTGAAATCTTGTAGTTTTATTTATAAAACATATCATATCTTTTCTTACAACTTTGCAAATGCATTATTTAATGTTATGGTACGTTGAAACTTCCACCAATAACATAATTGTTGTGCACTACGAAAAGCACAACCTGACTTTTTATCAAGTTTAATATTTTGTTCATGAAAAGTACAATAATCATTAAATACGTTTGCATGCATTGTGTTTAATGGTGGACACTGTTTACTTTAAAAATCAATAACATTAGCTAGTGCAAAAATATCTTAATCCAGAGTGTTTTTTCTGCACCTTTACAATAAAAGGTTGCATCTTGTTTACAAAGTTGATATATAAGGTTACGTATGTGTGATACAGTATAACCGGATTTATCATTCCAAGTTAATCCATGTAAGTTTAATGTTAACCATTCAATTTGTTTTTGACAACCTAACGGAAGTACATTGTATTCTACTTGTAATGTTATTAAACAATGCAAATTTACTGTATCATCACACGCAGTTAAACAAAATTCACGAATAATAAATTCATGATTTGAAATCTTAAATACTTGTATGTCAATAATGTATTCATTAACACATGGTAAAATTTTATGTTTACGTTCTAAGAAAAACGGAATAATTTGTCCAGCAAATTCAGTGTTCTTTAAACAATCACGCGCTTTGCGTATAAAGTTTATACTTGAAATTTCACTATGTTGTTCTTCAAACACTTCAAATAAATCAATAAGAGTTATGTGGTAGGATAAATGTTCTAAAGCAAAAGTTCCAATATCATGAAGAAATAAACATTGATGTTCAAGATGTAGCAAGCATTGTTCACAAGAAATATTATTATAACGTAAGTATACACTTATAGTTTTTAAAACACTAACTTCACTAATATATTCTTCACTACATGATACACAAAAATTATTTTCGCGATACATTATGTACAGTGCGTTTTTTTAACACATTTCACTATACTCGTTCGATCTGTCTTTTTCAACAAAAATACTTAAAAGTTCTTTTCGTACATTCACATCCGCTGATAGTTCACCAGCTGTAATATTAAAATAATTTCTTGTTAACGGTGTAATAACTGTATGTGTTTCTGCATAAATCTCAAACAATTCCTTTTGTACACGAGGATTCACCAACACAGACCAAACACGAATGTCTAAAATATCTTCATTACAATAAAAACATTTATGAGACCATTCACATGTATCATGCCAATAACATGCATAACATATCAAACAATCATTTGGTTTCCATTTCACTATGCATTCTCTAACAGAGTTCACATCCACATAATTAACACCACATTCACAGTTCCAACTTAATTCCGATAAAGCAAGTGAACATGGCGGCGTACCCACATTTGATACCACTTCGTCATCTGAGTTATCCTCCGAAAATACATACACTTCATTATCTGATCCCTCTTCACTATCACATGTATAAACTTTTATATTATCATTTTCATATCTTTCTTATTCATTTTCATTAATTGTAGAATCCGGAGAATCTGGATATTCTTTTATATTTTTACAACAACTTTCATTCTCAACGTCTAACTTATGCTTCACATCAACGTCTTCTACAAACTGACTGTTCTCCATCGCTAACAAAACTATACATGTCTATTTTTTAAAACCAATATTTAAATAAAAAAAATCAAATGATTTCACGCACTCGCGCCGCGTCCGCGTTTCCGGCATCCGCCGCCGGCTTAAAAGTCTTTTCATAAACATTTCATCTATTCTGCAATGTTCTCTTCAACTTCCCACCAGATCACTATCTGTTATTATTCTTTTCTTTTCTTTATAACAATCTAGCATTGTTCAGCAACTAAATTATTATTCTTTAAAACATACAGCTGCAAGGTTTCTCTTTTATTATTCTTTTTCTTTTATTCAAAATTATTTTCGTACAACTACAATGTATTGTGTACTTCTATTACTCTTTATAACAATCTACTATTGTTCAACAAGTTTCCAATGTTTTCTCTTTTCTATTATTCTTTTCTTTTACTAATCATTTATCTTTACAACTTTGACAACTTTTATTATTCTCCTTCGTGTAACTCCTATACATACAATAGTACACCACCCATTACCTGTCATCATATGTCATTTAAACAATAGTGTATTTAAACTCTCTACTCATTGTCTGGGGGGACCCCCTGCCTGCGACGTTTGATCTGATTTTGGTATAAAACTACTTGGATAGATGGGAAACTCGGCGAACACTTATCCCATCATTTTCAAGTGCACTCTTTTGGGCTAAAAGTATTTGCCCCAGTGTTCCCCGCAGGGTCCCCTCACTATTTACGCAGTTCTTTACTTGATGAGGCAATCAAATCAATTAGCCTACTTTTCGTTTGTCCACATCCTGGAGTAAATATTTTGTTGGAGACAAATGGTTTTGACTTATCGTAGATCTTAGTCTAGTTTTTAATAATTTTCAATTTAGAAAATGTCCTCTCACATGTGACTTGAGTACTTGGGAGGGTAAGAACACATTTGAAAGCAGTGTACAAATTACTAAACAAATCATTATGTTGCGCACGAGAATAAACCCAAGTGGCCGTTGCGGACTACAGGGGGGCCTTTGCCAAGTACGAAATTTTACTGGATCATGGTCCAGTACTGATATGAGAAGAAGGATCATGGAAGACTTATTTTGAAAAGAAGAATTTAGACTTCCGCAAACTTTTTGGTAGGAAGACCTAAGAAAGCCTTTGCGATCGCGAGTATTCTACTTAGACCTACAAGCCCTGCGGCTTGTGATCCCTCGGGCCTTGGGCCCTTGGCAATCGCCAAGTAGCCAACGTGGCCAATCTGGCACAATAGGCAAATTTGTAGATTTGACGGAGAAATTCAGAAAACCCTTATAACTGAACCATTCTAGATTCGTTTTTGGGTGATTTGTTCGTAGTTTAACGTCATCTTCAACACCAAGGCCATATCAATGTGTCCCTACAGCTTCACATGACATTCAAACTGCATGAGCTCTCATCGGAAATCTAATTCAGTTACCTTCCGTCCAGCATCGTATTTATTTTTATGAAGCCTCAGAACACAATGTTAGTGATCGATTTTCTTTTCATTATAGTAAGATGGAAAATAATATTTATTTTTGTATATTTCTACCTTATTTATATTTGAAAACTTTCTTCTTTTCCCTCATTTCATTTTTAATTGCAAAGTCTTTGACTACATCCTCAATCGTCATGTCTCCTATTAATACTATTATTATTTTATGTCCTTCAAGGAGATTAATTTTCTATTGACGTTGTGCAGAAAGTCTAGAAATTTGACATTTCGTAGGGCTTCTTCTGTTTGTATCATTGTATGAGAAGGTTTTCTTTGGATTTCATGACTTTTCGCGGAGGCTTAAACATTCTGAATGCTTCTGTTGTAACTAACCAACTGTAACTGTAAGTTATAACCTATGGAACCAGGAGGTTCAATATTGCGTTCACAAAAGCTCTCCATTGACTTTTATCTTTAGCCAATTGGATCTAGTTTCTGTTTTGTATTCCCATTTCTGTGAGATCCATATTAATAGTATCCTCCCGTCTACGCAAAAGTCTTACTAATTGTCGTCTTCCGATTGGATTGCCGGTTAAAACTTTTAAAGTGTTCTTACTTTACTCCATTCTCACTCCATGACCTATTCACATTAGTATCCTAGAGTTTGTTACCAAACATTCTTACGGTCATGAAGACTAGAATGATTTTGTTATTGTCGTATATAGTTTTATGTATTTTTTACTCTTAATGCGGGGGAGCATTTATCGAATTCTGGTACAGTTGCACCGCTTCTGATATTGCATCAAACCGCCCATGAAACTTGCTAAACTCGTGTATGGAAAATCTCTGTAGTTCCCCTTTTCCTTTATGCGTTAATCATTAACTATTTTGCTTAATAGTTAATGCAGTTCTAGAAACCACAGCTCGGCCGAATTCAACACAAGAAGAACCTGAGACTATTTACACAGCAAAAAGAAGAGATGTTGAAACAACACAAAATGACTACTACTTCAGCGTGTTACTTATGTGTCAATTCAACACTAAGCACATCGCCTTCAGAGCATATCAGAAATATTTGGTTACTGCCTTTTAGTATTTGCTTTGCTTTTCATTGTTTGGTATGATGAAACCTTTGCGAAATATATTTTTCATTTATAGCAAGTAACTGATAATATTCTACGTCTTCTGTAAAAAGTCACAATAATATTGTTGTAAACCTGTGAATCATCTGACAACACTTACACAGATGACAGTGCTTTCATCTGTTTTCTTTATCTGTTATTCTTGTGTCTTAGGATATATGAAAAGAAGATGGCAGAACAGTTGCCTATGTATCTCTTGTCAGACGATCCACAGGTTTACAACAATATTATTGTGACCGATTACAGAAAACATAGAACATTATTCGTTACTTGGCATAAGTGCCAAATATATAACAAAGCTTTGCTCATGTTAAACGATAAATAGCGATGCATATTTTCCCAGGTAGTAACAAGTTATTTCTGATATGCTCGGAAGGCGATGTGCTTGGTACTGAGAACTGGCCTCCTGGAACTCTGACCAGGTTTAAAAATAGGGTATCCGGAGCTGGCAGAGAAAAATAAGAGAGTCACTTATATTTCCATCCCCATTGGTTGAATTGAAACTCGAACTTCTATATACGGTTTTGGATTACTTACCTTTTTGAGGTCAAGGAAACAACCGTCGAATTGTTTTTTAAACCTCCCCGGAGGTTGACACCCTGATTGGGTCTCAACTGTTGAGAACCTTGCTATTCTCTAGGCTTAACGATTTATTTTGATACGCTCCTCTTCGGAGGCAGAGCTATTCGAATCCAGTTCACGACGTAGGTATCTCTACCGGCTAACGATTATTTTCTGTGTTTCCTCTTCGGAGGAAAAGGCACATTTCTAAAGTACAAACTTAGAGCATTGCTTTAAGAACATACCATTTACCAGTTACATCACTACCCTCCTTTGTGGTAAGCTGGCGCAATCTCCCACTTTAGCTATTAAGTGGCTTCTCAGAAGACCCCAGTCAAAATGGACAAAAGAGCACAATTATTTAAGATTCCTAGTAACAGGGGCAAAATAACAAGCACAACGTATAAACCAGAAGATTTTCTTCTTCCTTTAGGCAAAGAGAAGCAATCAACCGATCCAGCGAAACTAAAAGTGAAAACAACTATGCTTAAACAGTCATATGATTCGCAGCAATCAACGTCGCATAACACTGAAGATATTGATTTCACAGTAGTGGGAACACTCAAGCGAGGTAGGTCTTCTTCGGAGAACCTCAACAAGGCAGAAAAATAATTAATAGCACACAAGAATTTCCACCTTTTCCCACCAGTAATAAGTTCGATGTTTTGTCACCCGAACAAACAGATAATGCTAGTACCAGCAACAGCACTGCACCGACTAAAAGCCCCTCAGTTTAAAGCCGCCTCCGATCTCCATATATGGAATTACAAATACATATACATTTATAAAGACCTTGTCACGAGCATTGAAGGAGTCTCCCTTAGCCCAACCCAATAAGGAGCGCATTTGACTTCAAGCGGCTACTAAAGATGACTATAACTCTATCAAAACTTATTGTGAACAAACCAAGACTGAATATGCCACAGGAGTAGCAAAAAATGAAAGTCCCATAAAGGTAGTTGTCCACAAACTACCTATTGACACCGAATTAGATGACCTGAAGGAAGAAATTATAAGATTGAGCTATAAATCGGCAAGCGTCCATCAAATGTCTTGCAAAAGCAAGACGGATAACAAGAAGATAATGATGCCTCTGTTCTTGGTTGCTTTGGAGAGAACTGCAGCTGTTAAAGAGATATACATAATTAATAACTTGCTACACTACAGGGTCCAAATCGAACCCTATAAGGCTCCCTCAGTGTTGCAATGTTATAGGTGCCAACGCTTGGGGCATTCGCAAGACACTTGTCAAGCCCACCTGCGGTGTCTCAAATGTGGGGAACTGCATTTCACAGAGTCTTGCAGTAAACAAGACACATCTACACCAGCCACATTTGCAAATTGTCAGGTAGATCACCCGGCAAATCTTACGCTGAGGCTCTAAAATTGCCGGCACAGCAACCGAATAAATACCCAAATGAAACGAAGAAGACCTTTCAGAAACCATCAGAAGAGACAATTTCCATTCCTATTACTTTCACTATCCAACCTGTGGCTACTGGTAATGAAGACGCTCAAGCTCCCACTTCTTCCCACACCCAATCAGCTTCTGCTCAACAACATGGGAGTCCTGACGAAGACCTAGACACAAAGTCAGTTCTTTCATTCCTGAAGGGCTTACATTTCCGAAAAATAATAACACATATTAAACGTGGTATTACCCGTTTCCAACAAGCAGCAGACTGTTTCCAAGGCTGCAGCAGTAATAGAAACAATAGCAGAAATGGTTGACGATAGCTGTTTCTAATTCGTACATCATACACTTGTCCTTGCTAAATGGAATGCAGATGGTCTCGAGGAGCAGAAACAAATGCTTATCATATTTGTCACATACCATAGAGTTGATGTCATGTTTATACAAGAAACACACTTTTCTGCTCGGATCACTACTTGGCGACTACCCAATTACATTGTCTACCGACAGGATAGAGTGGGCAGAGAGAAAGGAGGTTTACTATTTATAATCAAAAAGGTATTCCCAGTCAGGTTAATTACAATACCACCCTGAGTTACTTTGGAGGCACTTGGTGTTGAACTAATAACTCCAGTGGTTCCATTAATATTGGTCACCGGGTACAGGTCCCCGGCCACACAACTAGAGCCTACAGAGTTCAATGTTATTGCTAACTTAGCGCCAATGATAATCGTAGCTGGAGATCTTAATGCTAAACATGAACGGAACTCCATTACTCCAAACTTTGCTGGAGATGTATTACAGCAATATCTACTTACGTCCAATTTCATCATCAGTGTTCCACCAGACCCAACTCATCATCCAAAATTCGGCGGACAACCCGATGTGCTTGACGTCGCTCTTTGCGAAGATGTATCATTTACTGTCCATCCTTATATGATTTCGGATTTAGGTTCTCATCACGATCCAGCCATTGTTCACGTCTCACACCGTAGCATCGCCCATTCTTCCCCTATTTTCAAGCAAATAGAAACTAACTGGGACGTATTTAAATAAAAACTAAACACCATGTTCGATCTACGAGATAGGCCTGCCACCATTGAGGACATCAATCAAGCGGTCTCTCACATCACGTTAGCATTTCGTATAGCAGAGGCAGCGAGCTCCACTACCATAATCTCTCTAACACAAACCCGCCAATGTAACAGTTTTCATTTACAACTTTGTATTCATCTGAAACGTTGGCTTAGATGTCGATGGCAGCAAACACTACATCCCGCATATAAGAATCTGTGGAACAAACTTTGTGCGAAGCTCAAGATGCTCACTACGCGACAGAATCAACAATACTGGGAAGACACTTTTCGAAATGTCACACTAAATGACCGTAAAATTTGGACGTACTCCAAATCGTTCCAAAGTGCTACAAATGCTTCCAAAGCTAGAGTCATACAAGGACCTCAAGGACTAACTCAAGATCCTCAGTCGCAAGCGCATTCCAGCCCAATAGGGCATGCCTCGATCTCTATCTCAAACAGCACATCCGAACCAGATTATATAGCATAAGTACACAAAACCCTACACATTGCATCACCTTAGTAACACCCCGAGAAATAGAACGACATATAAAATGTCTGCCGGCAGAGACAGCATCTGGGCCTGATGGGATTCGATCTGAGATTCTCAAACATCCAACTAGAAAACTGCTGGTCTTTTTAACCTATTTATTTAATGTCATCTTTCAATTATGCAACTTTCCCAATACCTGGAAAGAAGCTCGTGTCGTCACCATCCCCAAACCTGGCAAGAATCCACTGCTCCCGGGAAAATACAGGCTGATAAGTCTCCTATCGCACTTGAGTAAACTCTTCGAACATTGTTTCTCTGGAGGCTGGAACATAACGTAGTTAATAGAGACCTTCTACCTTTCGATCAGTTTGGGTTTCGTGCACAACATAACACTACAGAGCAACTCGTCCGCGTAGTGAATCACTTAACAGCGGCTTTCAACAGGAAACAACACACCCTTGGAGCATATCTGGATATGTCAGCAGGACTATTATATAAACTATACACCCAATGTTTTCCAGATCGTATTCTGCATTGACTTATTAGAAGAAAATTTCATGTGTCTGTTAACGGTGTCAAATCCACGTCTAGACCTATCAAAGCCGGTGTTCTACAGGGTGCTGTACTTTCACGGCTTTTATATAATCTGCACACGGCAGATCTCCCGACCTTGCCACATTGCTTTTTCGCAACGTATGCTGACGACACTGCCTTTTACACGACCAGTAGGTCACTTACACAGTGTTACATCTACATGCAACGTCAACTAAATGGTTTTCAGGAATGGGCCAGTCGTTGGAAAATTAAAATCAACGCAGTCAAAAACTGTGCTGTCATCCACAGTCGAAGACGCATTCACATCCCTCGAAATTTAGCATATTTAGAATGCTAACATTCCTCACGCTACATACGCTAAATATCTAGGTGTGACTTTATATCGCTTGGTTAACGTTCCCCTCACAAATCAAAGACATAAAGCAATGATATATTACGCAAAATATCACCATTATATCTCATCTTTCGCTGCAGTGCAATTTTTCATGAGGTCCGCGTGCAGTGATATTCATTTGACTAATTCAGGTACAGGTTGAAGATGATATTCCTGTCAACCCTTTCATATGCATGATCTGCCTGGCAACATTCATCTAACAGTCATCTTCAAACATTTCGAAGTGCCCAAACGAGAGCCGGTCGTATCATCCCTGGTCACGATAGATATACACGCAACAGTCAAATTCTGGAATATTTAGAGCTGCCTCCTGTTAGGGAAATTCTCCTGCTTTTCCATTGTAAGTTCTGGCATACCTTACCAAGACACATTAATCCAGATATAGCTTCCATTGGAACCGAATGCGGTTTACGGAACGTTCATCGCACGCCACGCATTTAGATCGTAATGATTTCATCGTCAGCTACTCTGCGACAGTTGCGTATGTAGTCTTCCAGACATAACAAAACAATAGTAATACCCAACAAGCCACCTGCACATCTGTATATATTCTTTATGCTATCTTACTCATGAAGTCAGTGGCGACGCAGGAGGGAGGTCAAATGGGTAGCCACTTCACTTGACGCTAAACCTGATGCTTAAACACGTTGGACCTTATGCAGAGACGTTCTGACGCTTGATTAGTGCCATTTTAAGGAGTTTTACTAAAATATGTTTCCTGCAGTAGTCAGACTTTAAGTATGACTCTAATCATACATCAAAACGATTCTGCATAAGGACCGATGTATTTTATTGTAAATGAAGTAACTGTACTGTTCTGTACATAAAATAGCTTATTCCAAATTTAATCTGGCCCTACGCTTGCCACCGGAGAAAGTGAAGCTGGCGTTGTCACTGAATAGTACGAAGCCATATTTATCAGTAGACCTGTATTTAATAATTTTAGTGATTTTTGCGGGTCTATGTCAAAATCCCCACAGCCAAAACCCTCACACTCAAGAAATGTCAAAACGCCTACACAAACGGTCATAACCCACACACAAATGGACAAATCTCCCAAATACAAGAACGGTCATAACCCCCACAGCCAAAACCCCCACACTCAAGAAATGTCAAAACGCCCACACGATCGGTCATAACCCCACACAAATGGACAAATCTCCCAAACGCACGAACGGTTAAACGACAAGGAGAGATCTGGACAACCTGTCTTCAGGAAGTGATAAAGTTACAAGGTTTTGTATTACTCCAAGTAGATACTCGTTCTCCAATAAATGTTAGAAAGTACTCATTGTATTCGTATCTTCTGACGGTGGAGAGATCAACTACAGCCATAACTAGTTTAATTCCAACTCAATGAAAGGAAGTCACTTTTTATTTTGATGTTGGATCCACTTAAACAAATTTTCTTCTAGAAATTTTTGTCCCGTGAGAAGGGTGGAATTGCAATTCAAATGTTAGAGGCTGCATTAAGATATTAGTAAACGACATTTTCTACACAAGAGTAACATGTAATTGTTAATTTGAATTATCTTATGTTCTAGAAAGCGATTGACCTACTTTGGAGCTGCAAAAGCAGCTACAAGATAGATTTTGACTAACGGTAAGAAAGAGTAGTGGCATTTTGACTAATTCAGGTAAAGGTGGAAATGGAATTACAGAACTAAAGAGAAGGTCATTAGTAGATACAATCTAATGAGGCTACGTTATGAGAAGTAAAGCCCAGGGTTGGAGGAGCGAATATAAGCTTTTCTATACGACGAGGGACTTATAGGGCCACCGGGCTACCGGACAACGCCCGGTTAGCCCCCTCAACAAATTGCCGCCAAGATCCAACATATAATGGAAAATCTGAGACTGAATGGACTATGGTTTAAATCGAAAAAATCTACTCGGTGTCGTGGAAAGAAGGCAAAACTCAGGGGTGGTTTAAGGATTTTAATTTTGTCTAGGCCCGCTCCCTAACTTATGGATACATATACACAATTGACTGATTAATAACCGTAGGAAATTACTTTTACAATACTGGTTGATGCATTTGTCAAATAATTATCTAGCACTAATAGAAATAGTGAAAAATATAGACAATTTACTCTTTATTGATCTTTTAGTGTTATATATTTTTTAAACTTTTTTGGGTAGGCCTGAGACTACCCGGCCTACCTGCTAAAACCGCCACTGGCAAAACTATTAGAAACAAATGCTGATGCCTGCAAAAAGATCCCATACCTATTTAGTACTTCCAAACCTGCAAGACTATCAACTGCTGACTGTCAATTGACTGAATACAGTATTGAAATTAGCGATCCTACCTCATCTGCTACGAATGCTACTGTCAGAGTGGAAAATAAACAAGAAGGTCCCACTTCCTTGAATCTTGAAATTAGTGCACTTCCAACATGAACTACGATTGTTGCTAGCAAAGAAAAAAATGAAGATAAAAGCCCCAGTTCTAGTGATGTCGATTCGAAGTCAGTGAAAACATTAAAAGTCTTAATGCAGCAGGGAACAGAGCAACGAACTCTTTCATACGTACACAAGAGGATGATATCTTCAAGTTTTTGAGTTCCATCTAATCAACTAAAATAAAGCATACTCGTTAATCCTGAGTTTGCTTATAAACGAGCAGATGGCACCAACAGGGTTTGGATGTCATATTATCCTGCTCAAAATGCGTATTTTTCCAGCGTGTGCATAGCTTATTCTTCAGATCAAACAAACACGTTTCTTCAAGGTTTCGTACGTGGCGAACGTAATAGTAAACATGATTAAGCTTATCAGCAACTAAGAGAACACGAGTATTCCCAAATTCATGAGATCAGCGTTAATGCTTAGCTTACGTATCTAACAAAAGAAAACATAGATTTAAGACTACCTCCCTATCGACAGATAAAAAAAAGAGCAGTATCAGGTTGAGAAGGCGAAATGTCGAAGTGCTGAAACTCTTGGTGAAAAAGGCTCACTTAAATTGGAGAAGGAAATAAAGCAGCCTATAGACTGGAAGACACAGCTACAGATCATGGAGACTATTTGGATATTATTATTTTGTTAAGAAAATTTTACTTTCCCCTTAAAAGTAATTTAGAGAAGGTCGTCGAGAAGAGAGATGACGTTACTTCTGATCAAATGACCAGGTACTGCATCGAAGCTTTCAACACAATATTGCATGCAGTAATTTCGAGTATTTCTTCAAGGTTCAAGAAGCAAGTTATTTTATGGATTATTTGGACCCTAGAAACTTCAACCAAGTATTGCGTTACACAAATAAGAGAACTTCCAAACACGGCTTTCAATCAGCTTACACATCTTCTGAAAAAAATCAGTAAAGAAGTTTCCAAGGATTCTATAGAAGTTTTCTCTTGGATTTTTCAACTAAATGGGAATTCTTGAAAGTCAGTCTTGATGACGAGTACGACCGAGAACAAAAGACTGATTGTACTGATGGCACACGTGATTCAGAATTAGAAGAAAATATATTCCTTCACAAGGAGAGCAAGTGCAAAACGTGTTGAAAAAATTGTCCAATGGGCTTTTCTATTTTTGCAGAGTTGTAATTTGTACAGGAATGTGTACCCGGGTTTTCTACTAGCACACACATTTCTATTGACGTTCCTCGTAATTCAAGTAACATGTGAAAGATGTTTCTCAAAACTGAAATATATTAAAAATAGGTTAAGGAGTACCATGTCTCAGAAACATTTGGAAAAATTTATGTTGATATCTGTTGAGAAAGATTTGTTAAGGAATGTTTCGAATCAAAAGTTGATAGATACAGTAGCATCAAAAAGTAGTACACTTAAATATCTGCTGATTTTGTAATATAGTATACGTATTCTTTCAAGTTCATGTAATACTTTGAACAACTCAGGATAATATGATGATGAAAAATATAAGGTTTTAATTGTTAATTGTTAATATTATTGACTTAATGTAGAAAGAAAACTGTGCAACTTGGTTTCCGACATTGAGATGCTAGTGGCTCTTGTAAGAAAAAGCACCCGCGCCCCCCTAATGATGCCTATCCGCCCCTGTATGGGACTGATTAGCGGGCCAACTTTTGATCCAGAACAAATCTTTTCGTTCTCCTTCCTTGAGCTTTTACTAAGGGATCGATGTTAGTTACTTCATTGAAGAGTAGGTTAGATCTTTACTTTTAGCTCTTGTCATCGTTCGTGCAAGCAAGACGTGTAGTATAATCGCTCCTACAGATTTGCTTTCATTTCAAATATGTCTGATTTTTGTGATAGTTGCAAAAAACAAATTACAGCCGTCAATCTGAAAGAAATTATTTCGTGTACTGGTTGTAGTGATAATTATTTTCACACCAAATGTATATCTTTAAAAAATGCTGAAAATCTTCGAAAACTACGAACAAGAAAGGAACAGTGGAAGTGCGATGTGTGCAAATCGACTAATAGTGCGGAGTTTACACTAAACCAGGATACTGACTTGTAGAAGCTAGTGCAGCATGTGAGTGATATCCTACAAATATGCCAAAATTATGCAAATGAAAAATAATATTCGTGATCTAGAGGAAACTTTCTATCGGACAAATTTGATGACTTAAGTAAGGAAATCTGTCATATAAAGAAATCAATTAGTGATCTAAGAAAAACGTCGGAAACATTGGAAACAAAAAACAACAACGACAAAAAAAATGAAAAAAGCAGTTGGAACACTAAAGGACAAAGTAAGTGAACTAGAACAAAAGCAGTTAGATGAAACTATTGAAATGGTTTAGGTTCAGGTTGAAAGCTATTACCGCTTCCGGTCCTAATATTGGTTCCCATATAGTGAAAGCGATAACAAAAGGCAATAAGCGATTTTTAAATGGATTCACAATTCCCAAAGTAGATTTAATATTAGCCTTTATTCTTAAATTGAAACCGGAAGTAGTAGAAATTAGTACAACTTCCGGTTTCATAATTAATTCATATGCAATGATAACTCTAAGAGATAGTGAAAAGTTATTTTTCTTATATAGTCTGCGTCCGAATAACAGGCCTCAAAGGTTGACTTGCAACCTGAACTTACTGCTTCTGGTTTCAGTATTGAATTTGCAAATTGGAAATCTACCGTAGTATCACAATATAAAACAAAACTCAATTTTGCTTTAAAAAATATGTATATATATGACCTCAAGGGGACACGGTTTTTCTTTTTCTTCATATCTGTCACCCAAGTGCTTCTTCTTGCTTGAGTCGGCTCTCCCCCTTTCCCGAGCAATATCTAATGTGATCTAACCTCAGACGGTAAGACTAACATGTCCCGATTTTACAGGGACACCATAAAAATTGACATTTTGATGAGGTAAAATATTAACATAGATATAATGTATTAATTAAACTACTACTAGTAAGAAAGAATTGAAGAATATGGATGTTTTATTCTATATATCAAGCCTTTGGGTTGCTATTGAAAGGAAGGAATTAAGAGAGTTCTCCTGAACTGGAACTTCATAAGACCATTCAGTCTGCAGCTTATGTGGAGATAATAGCTGCATTTGTGGAAGTCGAAATGGTAAGTAATACAGTATTTCTTTATTGATAATCTTACCACGGAAGCCAATGTTACGGAGTGGTTTGTTGAACATTCTCTGTGCGCTCGTATTAACATATTATTTTACACTGAACGTACTAAATTGTTTCTTTTTTAGGTTAATATTGCTTAAATCTAAATAATAAAAAGGAAGAATAAGTACTTGTAATCGTAACAGTATAATTGTTAATTTATGTCCTACAAATGTTCATAATATCATGGAAATACCAAGCTTGTGTAAGTTCCTATCAAAGCCTCAGGTGGAGTTCCTTCATGGTTAAGCGGTTAGCGTACGCATCTTTGGCCTCTCAGACCCGGGTTCAATTCCCGGTGGGAGCTCTTTGGTTCGGATTGCAAGTTAATCAGTAGTTTCCGTCTCATATAACCTCTCCACTGAAATGGACGTTAAACTTAAAATCAACTCAACTCAAAGCCTAGGATCCCATTCTGTAGTGGTTTGCGGGATCGCAACGTAAAATTTCCGTTTTAGTTAGTGATAATCGGCACAATGATTATAATTTCTTATTGCATTATCTGCAGTCCGCAAATTTTGCCAAAGCCAATAGGGAATGTGGTGCCTGAATTTTCCTATCTTGTGCTTAAGATAGGAGACGATTGTCATTTATTTTACTTTTTCTCTATTACAGATACTTCTGATTCGAATTAAATATATACTTTATCTTAAATATATATAAACTCTACTCTCACAGCTCATTTCCTTTTTCAAAAGGCTTAAATTACTTAGTATAAATCTCTTTTTATATTGTTTTGAATAAGCACTCCAAATTTCAAGAATAAAAAGAATGGACACTTTTTGAATACATAGTTACAGTACAGATACATAGTTATACACTTCTTTATTATCCAAATGTAATTGAATGAACGGTCATCACTCACCGAAGTGCGTAACAGAAAATACATTATTGTTATTAGTTAAAACATTGATGACTAATAAAAGTCTGATTTTTAAAATTTCCAACGAACGACATTAGCTTATGTTTTGAAAGAAAATCAAGACAATTGGGACTTTAAACAATTTTTGGGGACAGTTTATTAAATTCAGGACTGTCCCGGATAAATCGCGATTTGTGGGATCCCTACCTTTGAATCATTGTCGTTGCTTCAACGTTTATAATGATTTTTTTGAAAGAGAAAGACATTTATATTTGGTCACTCTGTCGATGAAACTTTTTTTTTTTTTTTTGGATTGTAAGTATTGAGGAAGCCAATGTACAAATGCGGAACGAAAACCTGGAGGAAAAGAACATCTATTCGGCACGGTACTTTCTTCGTAATAACGGGTAAAAACTCACAGATTTTTAGAAGTATTATTTGCGTGGATTTTTTGTTACCCGGTCTCTGTGATTACGTGACTGGACAAAAATATTGTGTCCAAACTTCAAAAATGAAAAAAATGAATAAATCGTTAAGTTTTACGTTCCACGATTACGCTGGGTAAGCTAAAGGAGACCATGATGATGAGAAACGAATGAAATCATGGAATGAAGAAAGTGAAAGGAAACGGGAAAACCCCGAGAAATCAAACTGACACGATGTTTGTTCACCACAAATCTCACTTGGTGCGAGCTGGGATTGAACCAAGTACCCCATGCACCAAAAGTGAACGCTCTACTACTGAGCCAGAGCGGTCCCAAACAGCCGAATGAATTCAGACAGCTTCTTTCAATGTGGCTATTAGAAACTAGCCAAAAAAAAAATGGAGGCATAGGTGACACTGTCGAAATTGATGAGAGTGTTTTTCGGTAAGCGGAAATACAACAGAGGTTGCATAACACAGACCCATCCAAATAGATAGTTGGAGGTGTTGACAGAGACACGAGGCATACTTTTATGGTATTAGTTCAAAGAAGGGATGCTGCTACTTTGGAGAATGTAATTGCTATCAGTGTCTTGCCAGGAACTACAATAAAAACTAATTGCTGCAGAGGGTATAGGAGGTTTCCATATTTAGGATGTCAGCACGATACTGTTAACCACAGTTTATATATTGTTAACCCTAATGACAGCGCGAGCTCCTCCGTAGCTAAGCGGTTAGCGTACGCGCCTTTGGCGCGGGAGACCCGGGTTCGATTCCCGGCGGGAGCTCATGTGGTTCGGATTCCACGTTAATCAGTAGGTCCACGTCTCATATAGCCTCGCTGCTGAAAAGGGACGTTAAAATCAACTCAACCTAATGACAAAGCAACATATACATAGGATTAAAAAGGATATTGGCTCGAGCATAGTGTGACATGCGACGGCGAATTGGGAGCATGAGAATTAGAAGAGAATCGTTCCTATATGAGTACGTTTGTCGTAGCAGGTTTCGTACAAACCAAGAACTTTTTGAAGACTTTCACGAGCTATTGAGTATTTTTACCCTCATTAATTCGACTGTGGAAATAGATAGATACCTAAATTATGACAATGGACACTATTCAAATATTTTATGTATTTTATATATTTCTGGAAAAGATTTTGACAAGGAGGCTCAACTGATCCTCTGCTTTTGTATATACTGTACCCATAGCGTGTTCTACTGGCTATGCTGTGTATGTAGTCATATGGCAGGGAGACTCAAAAGTGCTGAACAGCTTTTAAACACGCAAATGTAAAAATAATTACTAAGTCCTAAGCCTCAATGAAGTGTGAAGGAAAGTAGCAAAAAGTTTATTTTAATGCGTTTTACTTTCTCAATATATTGTTTTAAAGTTTCATATTATAATCTTATTGACTTTGATGTGTTGATTATGATGTCCCCCTGAACTCGTAACGTGTTAAATTACAGCATGGGGTAATATCATATAACGTCAGAGATGATGCTCGGGAGGTGGAGCTGATTCGAACTGGAGCAAACACCTGCTTTAAACGTATGAAGAAAAAGAGGAAGGATGTGCACCTGAGATCATAATTTATTCAAGTGGTAGGGGGTCAATGTGAATTTCGAAAAAAAAAAAATAATTCCTCGTTTTTAAGTTTTGTGGGAGACTTAATTTTGTTTCGCTGAACTGAAAAGGACGTAAACAAAAAGAGAGCCTCTTTCTCCCTGGGATTTTGTCTCTTCCAAATAGGACCTTGTTTGGAAGAAAAATTTCCCCCTAGACTGTTATCGCCAGTCACCCACACACAATATGATTACGTTTCATTTTATTATGATGCGAAGTGTTACTGCATAATTTCTATACCATCTTAGTTGTGGAATATATATTAGTTATGGAAATTTAACGTTTCCAAAAATGTGCATTTGTGATAATGAAGTAAACAAACATATTTCAATACAATGTGAAAGAAATAACATGTTTTTAATAGCATCATAATAGAACTACATTCAGCTGTGCAATCTTTGAAGAAGGAATGGATACAAATAAAAGCGTTTTTGAACCTACGGGAACATTTTATAACAATTCTTTATTCATGCACTAAAAAGGAATTTCAGAACAAACGAAGGAGAGGCACTATTTTAGTGGTATAAAACATGTAAACATTGCTCCTGTTTTTCCCGTCTGAATGGAAGGAGTCAGAAAGATTGCTTTAGACAAGAAGAAGAGGAGGAGGACAAGTTGAGTTGCATACCAGAAGTAGTTAGTAGATCGACAAGTGTGTTTCTGAATGCATAAAGCCCTTCTCACATGGAACTGAACTAAGGCCTCAACCCAGGTTACAATTTGATGGTGTTGCTTAACTCAAACTTTCACCCAATTTCGTTTATCCTGAGGTAAATATAGAAGTCTCAGATGATCCTTAAAACTAGGCAGGTTTTACCAGCAGAGCCTCTAGTGGCCGCTGTATTAAAAAGACAAAAAAGCACTTTTAGAATGTGTTGCGTTCAGGGCAATTAGCTGACGTAATTCTAAATATTATTGTTTTTCTATTTCGCAATATTAATTCATCCGCAATATGACTGAATTGAATTGAATTGAATTCAATTCAATTCAGTCATATTGCGGATGAATTGAATTGCGAAATAGAAAAACAATAATATGTAAAAGAAGGCAGTTATCTGGCGAGGAAAGCTAAAATAATGGAGGAAGAACAATTTTCTATTTAGGTACTAAGGGTATCCGCTCAGCTCTCTACCCACATACCCCATAAAGTAAACTTATACACTCCTCGACCCTTCTCATGTACTACATCCGCCCGCCCCCTAGAGGAAATCGTACTTCGAAATATCGAAAACCCAATTGAATTTTTACATCAGTTACATCAAAATTTGAACCTATATTTGAAATGTCGCGTATACTTGCCCCCATTGGAAACCACAATATAGGCGCCCTTGACTGTATACCTTTTCTAAGGCCTCTGTTCTTGAAGTTTTTTTATAATAAAAATCATGCTCTACGTTACAAAAAAAAATACTTTTTTTTCATAGGACTGTATTAATACAATTGATACTTCCCTTGTCAAGGTAACCATGTTTTGAAATGAGATTGAGAAATAAAAATTGAATGCCATCAGTTGATACTGTTTTCTGATTGGTAGTTGTATGGAAGTAAAAGAGAAAATAGAAACTGCTTTTTTTTTCAGGTCAGGATCCAAATAAGGATAGCAGAAAATTTCAACCTGGAGTAAGGACAAGTTACTTCTGATACGATCGTTAAGCTTGGTCCAGAGTTTTAGAACGTGAATCGCATCCTTACTTTAGGCCTGTCTGAGACGAGCTAAAGAAAACGGCGTAACTTCATTGCTGCGAACTATACACTTCAGGTGAATTTCTCGTAAATTGCTTTAGTTTGCGTGTGTTATATTACCATAATCCTAATAACAAGAAACATGGAATTGAATACTGAATGTTGAAGAAGCAAGGGCGCATAAAATACCCATAGCTTGCTTCTCCCAAAAATATCAAGAAATTTACACTAAATTGAAACCTTCCATGACTTTTTTTTTTTTTTAAGGTAAGGGATTAGGTTTGTGAAATTCCTTTAATCATCTATTCTGTTTATTCCATCATATTTGGTTTCATATTAAAACAATCTAACCCCAGCCATTAGAGGGTTACGCCCTCTCGTTGGCGAAGGTTTTCAAAAAAAAAACGTTGGTGGTGCTAATACATATACATTAGGTGAGCTAAGTGCAGTGCAAAACAAACAAGAAATTGAAAAAAAAAGAAAAAAAACGTAAAATTAGTCTGGAGAAATGAACAATATGTAATATAGTGCAAGGTATCATATTAATGGTGCAAATATACAAATATATATATATATATATATATATATATATATATATAATTAAAGAATAAACGTAATTGGATATATCATATTTAAACAAGTATGATAATGATATGAAGTGCATTGACGTCACAATCACATTGGGAACATTAGTTGAGACACATGAAGGTTAGATCTTCTGTCTCGGGGCGACTCGAGACTGATGTCCTTCCATGACCCCCTTGACCTACCCCCAATCTAAGTTATATAAAGCATTTTCATTGGTTACTTGCAATTTCACGTTTAGTGAATGCAAATATTTTTAAGTTTGTGTAGTTTGAGGAAATTTTTTAAGTTTGCTGTTTACAAGCATTAGATTTGTGTTAGTTATTGTTCAGTAAATGTAGATGTTACATAACTTTTGTTAAAATTAAATACAAAAAGAATATTCTTCCATCTCGTGACAGGTTTTCGAATATAAATTTCAAAGGATCTGAGCACGCACTTGCATAAGCTTCTTTATATAATATATCCCTTTTTTCATTTTTCTGTTAAGTACAAACATACATAAAAAAAGAGCTGGGACTCTAAGTGGAACTGTGGAAGATCTAGTTTCAATTTTAGAAACCAGAAACATTGCTTTTATTTATTTTCCGAAGTTATTGTCAGGGGTTTGCAGGTGGATTTTGGAGCTGGTTACTTCTATGAGAATATTTACGACTACGCAGTTTTTATAGAAAGTGGTACACCTCTGTTCACAGAATGCTTTCTCCTTACATCATCTTTCCCAATAGTTTGCTTTATCACCACTTTTATCCCTCTTCAATTCGAAAATGGTGGAAATTAAAATTACCGGTCTGTTTTAACCTACAGGGCAGTAGTGGTAGAACCGTAATACATATAACTTGTAGAGTTGAGGTTAATTTAGCGTCTCTTGCAGCAGAGACGCTATATGAAACGTGGAACTACTGATTAACGTGGAATCCATAACACATGAGCTCCCGCCGGGAATCGAACCCGGGTCTCCCACGCCAAAGGTGAGTACGCTAACCGCTTAGCCACAAAGGATCTCTAATATTACGGGGTGCGAATTACCGGGGGGGATGAGGGGGATTTTCCCCCTCAATCACATTTTGTTCCCCCCCAAAGAAGTCAGCTGAAGTATCCCCACCGGGGATGCTCGCTTTCCCCCTCAAACTATGCTTAGTATAACTCCAAATTTCACTGATTTTTGTTATTTCTTGTAAATTTAATCTTCTAGCTGTATTTCGAAATGATCGATGTAAACTGTTCAGTTTTGGTCATTTCTACTTACCACTTAATTACCCACTATTTTCAACGTTGTTTAGTAGAACTATATTATTATGACTACGGTTGTTACTTGCAACTGTACCTTCGTACCCTTCAGTTCGTCATCGTTTGTGAATTTGAATGTACTAATTGCGTATAACAAAGCCACATATAGATTTATAAATGTTCTTAGCGGTTGGCCAAGAAGAAGTAAACAAATAGCTTCTTCTACCATACTTGGCGAAGTTCGGATATGTCATATTCATCCTCTATATTTGTATCGATTATCATCTTATTTTAATTTTTGTTATAACATGTTATTTCATTTTCCAGTGTACTCTTTGTTAGTACATGGTCTTCATTCCCTAGTAGGTTGTGTGTATGCAACTCAAAAGTTGCATTTAATTTATGATAATTAGCATAATAATCACTGCTTTTACAGTTTACGGAAATGAACTTTTGAAACTGTACGCAAAATCTGAGATATAGGTATTCTCTCGTAAGTATATGTTAACGTACACGCTGGGGGATGAGCTCCTAGTGAGCAGATATGTTAATGAAGGTGATTTTTAGGTGAATAAGCGAATAATTCAAGATTTGTTTCAGCATTTGTTAATATGACTGGTTCTCCGTGTCATTGTCCGTGTCTGTATAAGCATTTGAACTGGAGCGGGTTTTTTTAAAGTTAACCCTTCATTTTTCCATCTTTTCGCTGTACAGTTTGCTGTCCACGCAATTAATGTTGTCTGAAAAACTTCAGTGTAATGTTTTACTTTATTTGAATAACGTAGCCCATAGTGAATCAACTCATCTTCAACCTAACAGTAAAGTAATTTTTAAGTGTTGACTTTCTGTGCCCATCACGGAATCGATATTTGGAGGAAAAAAAGTCGTGATGAGCACAGATTTAGCGGGAAGTAGAAGCACAAGCTCGAAATTTGAATTGAGAGATTTTAAATATTTGGCCTTCGATTTGACCTTGATGTGAGAAATTGGGACCAGCAACAATCCATTTCTTATTTGATAGGCTAATATCTAGATTTTCTTTAAAAAAAAAAGATATGTCCGGTTTAACTGATAATTTTAGTGGTTTTCACAAGACTGAAGTAGGTTTCCTTTCGCAACCTGTATGTATTAATGCAAAGTGGAATCTTTCAATATGAGTGGAAAAATTAACATATGCTTGTGATCATGGCTATCGCTCGAGCCAAATTATTAACTAAATAAACCTTAGAGAGCTACGGGGACAAGAGTGAGTACAACATTAAAACTCGTTCAGAACGGTTTAGTGGGGTGTGTGTATGTCAGACAATATATAAGTCTTATGTGCATAGTTATTGTCGGTAGATTTATTAAATTAATAAATATCTTATTTATTACAGATGTCACACACACACACACACACACACACACACACACACATACATATATATATATATATATATATATATATATATATATATATATATATATATATATATATATATATATATATATATATATGGGGGGTAAGGCATTTATTGTCTCATTTTGAAATTTGAACCTTCAGATTATGTCCTTTGGCCTAATTTTATCCCCCCCAATATAGATTATCTAATTCGCACACTGTTGAAGACAACTCTGCTCCCCTAGCCATGTTGTCCCGGAGTCCCACACAGAGGACATAAAATATGACGATATTATTATTGCTTTACAACTTTAAAATCAGACTGGCAACATTGAAAACTGTTTACAGGGAATGATCATATTTGGACATCCCTTGTAAACAGTTTTCAATGTTGCCAGTCGGATTTTAAGTTATAAAGCAATAATAATGTCGTCATATTTTATGTCCCCTGTGGAGGACGCCGGGACAGACATGGGTAACCCTCCTCAGCATTGTTTTTCACCTTCATAAATATTTTGTACATCGCATATATATATATACCGTCTTACCCGTCCCCCCAATGTTGAAGACAAATTTGCGCCGCTGCTGATATCCACGCTGCAAAGCGCAATTTTAGGTCTTTCAAGTTGAAATTTTCAAAGTAGAAGCACGAGAGACTAAATTAGCTGTATATATTTTGGCGGCATAAAATTTCAAATTAGCGGGTATCCATGCTACAAGGTGCAACTTTCGGACTTTTTAAGTTGATATTTTGAGGGTAGAAGCACAAGAAGTTCTAAATTTGCTGTATAGATTTTTTCGGCGATCCAATATAAAATTTCAAAATGGCGGCAATTTTTTCAAAACAGCAGTAAATAGAAAGTTGTTGCAAGTTGTGACAATGACACTCATGAATTGTAAATCAAATTTTAACATTTTTACCCCAAAGAGATTGAAATATTTCGAAAAAAACCAATTAAACCCGAAAAAACCCAATAAATCCCGAAAATACCCGAAAAAACCCACATGGGCCCAGGTGGGTTGGTCTTTTTCAAAAATACCCGGGTTTTTTCAAACCCTGCGGGGAATATTCCAGTTTTTATATTTCTTCCCACCGGGAATATTCCCACTGCCCATCACTAATGAAAGATAAATTTGAGGGAAAGATATCTTACCAGGGGGTGGGATATATTTAGAGAACAGAACTTTAATTTCGATTAGAATAACAAATCTGGGGACAAAATTGAAATTTGACGGGGAAATACGTAGCGCCTAATGCCAAGGAGGGATGGTCACCCCTGTATTGTCTTGTAGATTTGACAGAGAAAGGGAAGAGAACAATTATAACTGAACCATTCTGGGGTAGGTTTTGGTTGATTTGTTTGAAATTTAACGTCGTGATCAACATCGAGGCTACATCACTGTGTTCCTACAGCTTCATAAGGCATTCAAACTACTTGAGCTCTCATTGCGAATCTAATCCTGTTTCTTTCTATCCAGGCTCGCATTTATTTATATGTATGTATTTTGAAAATAAAGTGAAATCGACATAATCTTGCCCTTTAAGGAACCCTGGAGCCACTACTACAGGTAGTATGAACCCACCATCAAGTACGCTCAAAAGCTATATCTGTAACCAGGAGTCTACTCCACCATACATATGGCGCAGTGGTAGAATTTTCATCTCTGATGCATGGTGTCCCGGGTTGAATCCCAGTTCCGGCGAATTGAAGTTTGTGGTGGACCACATCATCATCATCATCACCGATTCCTTTAGCCTAGTCGGTCTAACTTGTGAGACGTAAAACACAAAGATTTCACTTTTCAACAGACATTAACTTATTTCAACTTTATTACTCAGCATAATTCATGTAAATCCTTGTAAAGTTTCCTTCAGGTTGGATATACTAAAAGTAAATTTACAAGCAAGTTCAATTTAAACAATGAAGCAAGGTCACAAATGACCCATTATTTGCTTCTCCAAAAATAGCCAAAACCAAACTAGGTAAAGAATTTTACTACTCAGCCACGAAACTTTTTATTTTTTATTTTATTTTATTTTTTTTTGCTAGCCGCTTACGACTAGCACCCACTCAAAGGGTCACACCCTTTATTTAGGGATGAGGGAGGAAAGGAAAACTGAACAGAGATAGGTAAAAGGTGGATGGTTAGAACCCAGTTTTTATTTATTTCTTTATTTCCATATAAAATTTTTTAAAAAAATCAAAAAACAATGTGTAGGGAAGCATCAATTTGTAGCAGCGTGACTTTCTCTGAGCTGCTAGGACATTATAGCCTTTGACCATAATCATTCAATTAGGATGGGATGAGATGAGAATGAGGTGCAGTAGACATCACAACAACAGGGAGATGGTTAGAGTAGACACATGCATGTTATCTTCTGTTCCAGGGCTACTTTGGCACGTGATGTAGACATTGGGAGGCCTAGTGAAACAGTAGGACTACAGTGCAGTAGATGGAAAAATGAAAGATGAATCAAGATGCGTGATGAAATCGGATACGAGAGGAAGGTGAAAACTATCAGGCGGTAGGGAGTAGTAGTAGAGAGTGAAGAGTAAAGATAAGGGAGTATGGCGAAGTAATGACTTTTTACGGAAGGTGGCGTCAAAGTGCATAGTGTCTAAGAGAAGCGGATGGTGGTTCTGGAAGCGTTGAGAGATGTATCGTAAGCGGAGAGTTTCAAGATGATAGAGAATATGGGGAAATGATGTACGGGCGTATAAATCACGAGTGGGGCTAGGAAGACGGATTCGGAAAGCAAACCGGAGTGCATGGCGTTCCAGTATTTGAAGGCGTTTGTAGAAGGAGGGAGGAGCATCGACCCAAGCTGTAAAACCATAAGTGAGGACTGGTCAGAGGAAAGCTTTATATGTATTCAGAAGTGTGGTAGCAGAAAGACCCAACGTGGTACCGGTCAGGCGTCGAAGAAGATTAAGGCGAGAATAGGCCTTTTGACAGATATACTTCAGGTAGGGAGTCCATTTGAGGTGTTGATCAAAAATAACGCCTAAGTAGGTGACTGTTTTACTGCTGGTAATAAGAGTGTGAAATGTGAAGATGGAGGGAGGTTGGCGGAGTTACGATAGACACGGGACCTTTGGCCAGGTGGTAAGAAGATGATCGCCTGAGTTTTTGTGGCATTGATGGTAAGTCGCCACGTGTTGCACCAAGAAAGAAAGGAATCGATGGCGGTTTGGAGTAAGAGATTAAGGCGAGAGATCGTATTTCCTGTAGCAAGAAAGGCAGTGTCATCAGCATATTGGAAAAGGGTGACATTGGCGGGTAGAGTAGGAAAATCTGCGACATAAAGAAGATAAAGACGGGGTGAGAGAGCCGAGCCTTGTGGAACAGCTGAGTGAAGGAAAATGGGGTGAGATAGATGATTGTTAATGGATACGTAGGTAAGGCGAGAGGTTAGAAAGTGATAGATAAGACGAATGTAACAATAGGGTAGATTGAAGTGAAAGAGTTTATAGAGAAGGCCCAGATGCCATACCTTGTCGAAAGCTTTTTCGAGATCAAATAACAGAAGACAGGATGGTTTGGAAGTGTTGAACTGCTTGGTGATGAAAGTAGTGAGGCGGAGAAGTTGATCTGACATGCTAAAGGATGGGCGGAAACCAGTTTGGTGGAGAGGGAGTAAATTATAAGCAGTGAGATGGGTGTGGAGACGGGTGACAAGGATACGTTCAAGAATTTTGCTAAATACTATTGTGAGTTGGATGGGGCGATAAAAGGAAACTGAGTTCGCTGGTTTGTTGGGTTTAAGAAACATTAATGTGGTAGAGGTTTTCCAGGGTATGGGATAAAAGCCAGTACGAAGAATGAAAGTAAAAATAACGGAAAGGAGGTAATGTAAGATATAAGGACCTTCCTTGATATGACGATATGTGATTTTATCTATGCCGGGGGCAGTGTTCTTTTTTCGTGAGATGGTTTGACAGATTTCCGGGACAAGGAGTGGATTGTTTAGAGGAAGCTCATGATCGGGGTGAGATTGTAAGTTCGGTGAGGAAAGGTTTAGATGATCAGTAGGGTGGTGGCGAATAGGTGGATCAGGCGCAGTTGGGGTGAAAATTCCTTGAAGATGTGTTGCAAAGGCGTTGCCTTTGCTAGTATCGTCTGAAAGGGGATGATCGCCATCGAGAAGTGGGTAGGGGATACGGGTACTTTTGCCGGCGAGTTGATGGAAACGCTTCCAGAACTTAGTAGGATGAGAGGTGTCAGCAAGAGTGTTGCACGTTTTAATCCAGCGCCACGAAACTCTTTTTTTGCTAGCCGCATCTAGTACCCACCCAAAGGCTTACGCCCTTTATTTGGGATGCAGAGTTGGCAAAAACTTTAGGTGTGAGGCTATTTTCGTCAGGCAAAGGAGATTTTATTAACTTTATTATATTTGAACTTCATTATCATTAGATGACATTATGGCCTTTAACCATAATCATCAGGTCTAGAAAAGGGAGATGTACACTGGCGAGCAATTCAACATGAGAGTGGAGAGAGTAGAGCATCAGTGAAAATGAAAATGAAACAATGAGGTGCACTTGACATCACAACACAATACAGAGAAGAGGGTTAGAGAGACGAATGAGTGTTATCTTCTGTCCAGGGGCTGCTCTGGACGTAATGGAGACGAAGGGAGCCCTGTTAGTGCGGGGAAGTCACTGTGCAACATGAGATGGAGTGATGAAGGGTGGGGGGAGTGGAATGAGGAAGTCTTCAAGAAGTTGAAAGTCTGGACTATTTGGTGGGAGAACGTAGTGGAACAGAGTAAACAGCAGAGAGAGTGGAGAATGCCGGAGAATTGATGATGGTTTGCGGAGAGTGGCTTCGTGGTGCATATCATCAAAGAGCAATGGATGGTGAGTCTGGAATCGCTTCGTAATGTACCTGAGTCTGAGGTCTTCTAGGTGATAGAGAATGTGTGGGAAAGGTGTTCTGTCATATAAGTCCCGGGTAGGGCTGGGTAATTTAATTCGGAAGGCAAGGCGTAGGGCGTGGCGCTCAAGAATTTGGAGTCGGCGGTAGTATGCCTCGGGTGCGGAAAGCCAGGCTGTAAAGCTATAAGTCAAAACAGGACGTAAAAATGCCTTGTAGGTGTTACGTAGAATTTTAGGTTTCAGTCCCCAGGTAGTCCCAGTTAGGCGTCGAAGTAAGTTTAGTCGGTTGGTCGCTTTTAGAGCAAGACTTTTCAGATGAGCAGTCCATTTCAGATGTGAATCGAAGATGATGCCCAGGTACGTGACTGTGGGACTAGCAGCAAGTGGTGTACCTGCAATCTCAATACTGAGGTTGGAGGGATTGCGATGGACCCGACTGCGTTTTCCTGGTGGTAGAAAGATAATGGCTGAGTTTTATTGGCGTTAAGCTTGAGGCGCCACGTATCACACCACTGAAGGAAAGCATCGATGGCAGTTTGAAGAATGTGGTTGATGCGTTGAATGGTATTTGCCGTTGCCAGAAAAGCCGTATTATCCGCATATTGAAAAAGGCTGACATTTGGATGGAGAGTAGGGAAGTCAGCTACATAGAGTAAGTAAAGATGCGGGGACAGAGCAGAGCCTTGAGGAACACCAGAATGGATAAATACAGGGTGAGAGTGAGCATTATTAATGGAAACGTAGGTGAGACGACTTGAGAGAAAATGGTAAATGAAGCGAATATAACACATTGGCAGTCGAAAAGAAAATAGTTTATACAGAAGGCCAAGATGCCAAACTTTATCGAAAGCCTTTTCTAAATAGAAAAGGACAAGACAGGAAGGCTCAGATTGATTAAACTGGGCAGTGATGTACGTGGTCAGGCGGAGTAGTTGATCATTAATACTGTAATTCGGACGGAATCCGGCCTGATGAAAGGGAATTAGGTTGTGATCAGCGAGATGGGTGTGTAGGCGAGAGACAAGTATCCGTTCGAGCATCTTACTGAAAACAAGGGTGAGTTGAATTGGGCGATAAGAAGACACAGATGAAGCTGGTTTGTTCGGTTTCAGAAACATTAAAGTTTTAGATGTTTTCCAGTCGTTGGGGATGAAACCAGTACGGAGGATGAACGTGAAGATGAGAGACAGAAGATAATGGAGGATGTATGGCCCTTCTTTGATATGACGATACGTAATAGAATCTAGCCCGGGAGCGGTGGTGCGTCTACGAGCGACGGTGGTAGTAATTTCGGTGACTGTAACAGGAGCTGTCAAGGGTGAATTGTTGGGTAGAAGATGGTCAACATGAGGTTGGAGTGATGGTGAGTTGAGATTGAGCCGGTCAGTAGGACGAGTGCGAGCTGAGAGGGCAGGTCCAAGAGGCGTGAAGACACCTTGAAGTTGGTCAGCGAAGGCATTGGCTTTGTCCACGTCAAAGTGTAATGGCGTATCATTGAGAATGAGTGGGTATGAAGGGCGAGTGGTGTTACCAGTGAGCTGATGAAAGCGTTTCCAGTACTTAGTTGGATGTGCTGTATCAGAGAGGGTATTGCAGGTTTTTATCCAGCTTCTGGTCTTGTATGCCACGAGATAATTATGCACTGCCCTTTGGTATTGACGATGTTGACGAAGCGATTCCGGATTGCCCGTGCGAGTGAAGTCTCGATAAAGTTGGCGGGAATGACGTATTAAAGGTAAGTATTGTGGCGGTAGTTTTGGTCTATAGGGATCAATTGTAGTCTGAGGGATATACTGCAAGGACGCCTGATGAATACTATCAGTGATCTCGTCAATAGTGTCGTATAGTTCAGACTCTGAAGTTGGAGCGGATAAAGGTGTTAACCTGTTGAAAAGGTATTCCCTATAGTTAGGCCAACGGGCACGGTCGAAACGAGCCACTGTGCGGGAAGTTGTAGGCAGAGCGGGTTGAGGGGTACCGGGAATTTGAAGAGTAGCTTTAATTGGGATATGATCGCTCCCAAGCGGATCAAGCACAGAAAGAGTGAGCTTGGAGAGAATATTGGGTGATGTAATGACTATAACGGGAGTTGTATTCGAAGCCGGTCGAGTTGGTTTAGGAATGGGATGAATAAATCCCGTCGTTTGAGTCTGAATATAATGGCAAAAGGTGTGTTTTTGATTATCTGAGCGGCTATGGTAATTGAGGTCGGCCATTATGATGTAAGTCCGGAAATTGTCAGAAATATATTGAAAGAAACTTAGGAATAGGATGGCCTGGTCTTATATAGATGGTAGCAACAGTGGCGTAGCACTGTTTGAAATATAAAGTGGCGATAAGATGTTCAGGCAGAGATTTATCTCCAGTAGCGTGTACTCTATGTGAAATAGAGTGAGGAAAACCAATAGCTACGCCACCGTTAGCACGGCGGGTGGGAATGGTATTATCGTGTCGAAGAATGTGATAGGGTGAGAGTTTGCATAAGATTTTAGGAGTGAGAAACGTTTCGTTGAGAAGAAAACAATGAACGTGTTCTTCCAGAAGTAGCTGCTCAAACAAAGGCTTGTTTTTTTGTAGAGATCGAATATTCAGAAAGAGAAAATGCACTGCCATAATGAAAAATAATGAGAAGAGATGGGGAGAGAACTTAGACTGCAGATTCATAGACTGTAGAATAAAAATGAGGATAGTTGTTGGAGTATGTGCCAGTGAAGTTCACATGCAGGATAGTTTTAGCAGCGAGTTGTACTTGTTGGAAGATATGTTGACGAAGAAATGGATGTATGTTCTGCAAGGTTACAGTGAGAAATGACAAAAATTTATCGATGGTGATCGGTTGTTGTGCAGAACTAGGAGGCGGAGTAGTAGAATCTGAGTTATGAATGCGGATAGGTACAGTGAGCTCTGGTTTTAGCACCTCTGCAGCGGGTTTGGCCTTACATTTATAACTGTATGTAGGATGCTGATCTGGGCAGGTCGAGCATTGCGGTGGATTACTGAGATTGGGACAAGATTGGTAGAATGGGGACCTGCACAGTACCCGCATTTGAAAGGGTTCCTGCAGTCATTAGTGTGATGGGAGTTATAAGTTTGACATCGCTCACAACGTACAGGAAGAGGCGGAGGTGAGTGAGACGGTTCCACCCGATGTCGTTTCAGGTATATGTAGGCACCATTGCTAAGAAGGTCATCCACGGTCTCTTGACTGTTTGTGAGAACTCGGACCACATAAGTGGGTCCGGATGCGTTCTTTATACGAAGACGTTTCAGGATTGAATGACCCTCCAGCTTAAGTTCATCAGCGACCTCGGCATCCGTGAACTGGGGATCTACTCCTCGAATTACAACAGATAGAGCTGGAGGCTTGCGAGGAGGTGGAGGCTGCTTCGCCTGATTGGATGAAAGCTTTTGGAGGTTTGCCGAGGTGCCAAAGATCTTGAACGAGTAGGTGTTACGGAGAGTGGTTGCCATGTTAGGATCTGTCAATCGGATGATAATACCGTTCTTGGTAGGTATTAGCTGTTTCACATCCGATCGTGGCACGCACTTTAGTAGACGTAAGTAAATCTGCTTTAAATCATGGTACTTAATGTCGTAGTTGGTAAGAAGAAAAGAATGGACTACTGGTTTAGATGATTTCCCTTGAATCTCGATATCCATATTGTTAGACTCAGACGAGGACTCACTCAATGTATGATGACGTTTGGTTGGAGGTGTCATCTGGAGTGCAGCAGAAAAGGTAGCAGCTGTTGTAGAGTGAGCCGTTGGACTGCTTGGCTCTGACTCTTGGCGGGCTTTTCGTTTGTCGATCTTTGCCGCCGTCAGAGAAGGGCCCTGAGCAACAACAGGAGGTAGTCCAATATGACCAGTACCTTGTCCAGAAGCCATAGCGAAGGTCGTCTAGGTTACAGGTTTGAAGAAGACCACCCATTTGGATAGTGGTCTAGGTGGTCCAAAGAGGCTATCAACCTGCGTAGGCATCTGATGAGTTGGGCTAGATCAGTCTCTCAACCGATACACACAGATGCCAAGCTTCAGTGACCAGGATAGTGGTATAGGAGGTTGCAAAACTCGTCACTATGCTCTAGTGGCGCTTCAGAGCAGAGCAAAGCTAAGCTCTGGGAAAGTATGATGCGCCACGAAACCCCCCTTTTTTCTAACAAGAGTTTCATTCCCATCCAATGGATGGGCGGGCCGTAGAAGGCAACACCTTCTCTGTGGCCAGATATATTTTGAACTTTTTGAAGTAGATGACATGGAGAATGATTTCAGGCTATAGAATAATGTGGATTGAAGTAAGGAACTAATAGCAAATCAAGTTGACGAGGATCTGTAAGAGGTGGCTATTGTGTAAAAACGTTTCTTGGGTACATGTGCAGAGGTTATGAGCAATATATACGTGGATTTCGTTGGTAGATACGGCGGTCAGGATTATACTGATCTATGGCTTCGGTGTATTCGTATATTGCTAACAGATGATCCAGTGGTGGGTAGGCATAGCGTGGTACAGCAGGAACTTGGTCTAACAGCTCATGGACAATGGGATGTGCCAATTGGATTCGTGTCGCTATGTAGCGTTGGCGTAGATGGTAGAGGTGTGGCAAAATAGTTGGAAATTGCGCACGACGATATATTTCAGCAGTGGGAGTATCGAAAGCGAGAGAGTAGGCCAGACGTAAGGCATGTCTTTCGAGAACTTTCAGACGTTCATAGTAAGTTGGTGCTGCTGATAACCAGGCAAGATGTCCATACGTGAGAGCTGGGCGTACGAAGACTTTATATGTTAGCAGTAGAAGTTTTGTATTAAGACCCCACGTGGTGCCTTTAAGGTTTCGTAAAAGGTTCAAACGGCGCCGGATATTAGCTTCCAATTGTTTTAGATGAGGCTTCCAAGTAAGATGTTTGTCAAATATTACTCCCAGATATTTGAGACTGTTTTGAAGTGGGATTGGAGAGTCAAAAACGGTTAAATGTAGACGTTCCGGATTGCGACTGTTACAGTATTTATTGCGTTTGAGCCCAAAGAGAGTCATTTGAGTCTTAGTGGAATTCAGCTTTAGCTTCCATTTCAGGCACCATGTAACTAGTTTGTCCAAAGCTTGTTGTAGGAGTTGATTAATGCGATCCACTGAAGATCCCAATGCGACATAAGCGGTATCATCAGCAAATTGCAAGGCATATAGTGGGGGCTGAGGTTGAGGCATGTCGGCTACATAAAGAATATATAATAGAGGAGATAAAACAGATCCTTGGGGCACACCGGCGCGGAGTTGAAAGATGCGTGACTTTGCACTGTTGATCTGAACGAAAGCCTGGCGCTGATGTAGAAAATTGGCTATTAATTGGACATAGCTGTGAGGAAGCAGACGTTTGAGTTTGTAAATTAACCCCTCATGCCAAACAGTATCAAACGCTCTTTCAATATCAAAGGAGATCAAAACAGATGGTAAACGCTTATTAAAATGGTTGACAAGTAGTGTAGAAAGTTTGAGTAATTGATCAGCAGTGCTATAGAGTGGACGGAAACCAGCTTGAATAGTTGGTAGTTTGTTCGTGATTTGTAGATAGTGATGTAGCCGTTTTACCAGAAGACGTTCTAGGGTCTTGCTAAACACGTTAGTAAGGCTAATGGGTCTGTAAGATGACACGGCAGTTGGATCTTTGCGAGGTTTTAGAAAGACCACAATTTTAGCAAGTTTCCATGTAGTTGGAAAATAGCCTGTAGATAAAATAGTTGTATACAAAGAAGCAAGTAAGACTAGAAACGCCATAGGTGCCTTAAGCAGTTGACGATACGTAATTGAGTCTGCCCCCGGAGCTGTGTTGCGACGGCATTTAAGAACTGCTGTAATATCATCTGATGTTATTGGAGCAGTGAGCTGATTTGTGGGATCAAGGTGGTAGTTGAAATCAGGGTGAAATGATGGCTGCACTAGAGAACCAGCGTGTGAGATATGGGTATCTGTAGGACAAGTGAACAACGGTGTAGTGTGTGGAGTGAAGACTCCCTCAAGATATGTAGCGAAAGCAGTTGCCTTTTCTTCACCCGTCGTTGGTACTTGGTCAGCACATATGATGGGGTATTGTGGGCCCTGTTTCTGAAATGTTAGACGTTTAAAGGTATTCCAGAATTTAGTAGGATTTGTTTCTTGGCGCAAAGCATTACAGGAGGCACGCCAGTCTAGTCGTTTGCGGGCTACTATGTAGCTCTGGACCGTTCGTTGGAATTGACGATGGAGAAGAAGAAATCGGCGGTCATGTGTGCGACGAAACTCTGTTAAATACTCGTGTGAGCGCCGGAGCAGATCGAGGGCGCGTGCTGGTAAACGAGGTCTAGATGATTTGGTGGTACATTTAGGAACTGCGTAATCCGTAGCGTGAGAGACTATGTCAGTCAGAGTATGTGAGAGTGTTTCAATAGATGCAACTGTTGTGAGAGTAGGTGCAGTAGCCGGCAGATTTTCGGTAATATAAGTGCTGTACTGATCCCACCGAGCTTTGCTAAAGTTATATCTGGGTGTGCGTGGTGATGCAGATGCAGTGGATGTCAGACGTGGAGTTATAGAGAGAAGTATTGGGAGATGATCACTACCTATGGAACCAAGGACATCTATAGTAGTAAGTGGTAACAGATTATTGGAAATGATTGCCACGTCGGGACTAGTGTCGCTTTCCGGACGAGTAGGATGCGGCAGCTGCAGTAAAGAACTATGGGTAGTTTGGAGGAAATCATGAAAGCGTTGTTTCTGAGCTGCTGTACGAGAATGGTAGTTGATATCTGCTAAGAAGATGTATGTTTTAAAGTTGAGATCTAAGTATGTCAGAAAACGATACGGAAGTGGCTGTGTAGATCGAACATAGGTGGTGGCGATGGTAATAGTAGTAGCTGGAAAATAGAGCGTCTGTATGACGTGTTCGGGATATTGCCCGGGAGAAGGTGGTATGATATGGCGCCGTGGAATAGAATGCTTAACGGCTATTGCTGCACCACCACGTGCGATGTTTTGTGGCAGATCAGAGCGTATGAGATGATAACGTGGAAGATAGAAGCGGTCAGATCGTTTTAGAAAGGTTTCATTAAGAAGGATGCTATCTGCATTGTGCTGAGTTGCTAAAGTTTCTAGGAGAACTCGGTTGGTAGGTAGCGAACGAATATTGCAGAATAGTAATGTAATAGTCGTCCTTCTCTGACCTGTACTATTCATGATGGGTGTCTGTATGAAAATGGAAGTAGGTTGAGAGGCCGGAATATGTAGCTGCCATGTGGAGCTGGAATATATCGAAGGCGGCTTTGGTTGCATGATTTAGTATAGCCTCACGCTGGAAGGGAAAGGCATTTTGAAGAACGATAGTGATGAACTTCAAAATACTTTCCACAGTAGGTGGTGGTAAGTAAGATGTTTGTGTGGTCGCTGTGGTACTAGTCGGACGTGATGAGACATGAACGCGTAAAGGTACAACAGTCTCGGGCTTATCTGGAAGTGGTTTAGGTTTGCCCTTACACTTGTAGGAGTAAGTTGGATGTTCCCCGTCACAAGTGTTGCATCTGGAGGGTTCGTTGAGCTTAGGACACTCCTTTATTTTATGATCTCCTTTGCAGTGGGAGCAGACGGAAGGATTTGTGCACTTGTTCGTTGGATGCGCATTATAAGTTAGGCAATTTTCACACCGTAGTGAGAGAGGCGCGGGTGTGCGTGAAGGCTCGACCCGATGGTGGCAACGGTAGATGTAGACACCGTTATTTAGAAGATCGTCTACCAGTGCTGGATCATCTGTTAGTAGTCTGACCATATATGTAGGGCCATTAGCATTTTAATACGGAGAGCTCTAGTAGGTTGAATCCCATCTTGCTTTAGTTCCTCTAGTATGTCTTGTTCGGTATAGGTAGGATCAACTCCACGGATAACTACAGAGAGTAATGGAGTACGCCGAGGCGGAGGTGGTGTTTTGATATGAGGAGTTTTAAGGAGTTGAATTTTCGTGTTAGCGCCAAACATTGCTGGTCCCACTTTATAGATGAGATGCTTATAAAGATCGGGGTTCTTTGTTTTTAGGATGATTCCGTTAGAGGTCTTGTTTAATTGATGGAGGTCCAGTCTAGTACAGTATCGTATTAGTTTTTGGTAAACTTTTTTGATGTCCATGAGCTCAGCAGGAAGATTAGTAAATAGAATTGTAAAAATGAGAGTAGGAACAATGTCCATAGTAGCTTCGGAAGTAGATGGCGTAGATTCAAGTTGGATGCTGGCTGTACTGGTTCTAGGAGGACTGCGCAAAGCATCAGTGTATCTAAGCTTTTTAGGTGAGCGTGAACGGTCTCTGTTTGGTTCGCGAGTTGGTGAGAGGCTAGAGGTAGAAGAGTGAGATGCTGTACGTGCACGCGCCCGTGGGCGGTGTATTGGTGGACCCATAACAGTTGGTGGTAGTTTATGCCTTTCCACTCGACGTTCCGGCGGATCAGAACCCGGCATTAGTGAAACTCCTTAACTACTGCCTTGTCAAAATTTAAGTTAGAAGTTGTAGATAAAGCGATAAACAGCACACAGTTGATTTCCAGTATCTCCGCCTCCTAAGAGTAGAGAATAAATCGAAAAGCCAAAAAAAATAGCCAAGGTCATCAACTTAGAATCAATTTCGTTTGTTTACCTCCGTGGAGGCTTATACTCAATTCGACGGTTGTTTCCTTACCCTAAAAAGGCAAGTAATCAAACCGTATATGAGAAGATCGCGACTAAAATAAACCAATAGGGATGGAATACCTAAGGGACTTGATTATTTTTCTCCGCCAGCAACGGATACCCTATTTTTTTACCTGGTTAGAGATTCCAGGTGGCCAGTTCGAATCCCCCCCCCCTTTGATTCCAATTCAACTATTACAAATTTTCACCCGCGTTTATTTGAAATATCAGGCTTAGGATAAATAAATATTTTAAAGTATGTGTAGTTAGAGTAATTTTTTTAAATACAACTTTCGCTGGCAATAATTTGTGGAAATATTGTTCAATGTCTGCTTATTTTTTATCTGGATTCTCAAACACACTTAGCACTACTATGTGCTGCCATCTCCTGGGAGATTTTAAGCTATAAGGCTTATAAAAAATACGATCCCGTAATCAATCTGATAAGGTACTTTACAGATGGTACTTTTTATTTCTTTTTTGTTTAACTATGTACGTGTACAAAATAGGTGAGACTATGCGTACGAATGTGGAATCTTTCCTTTTTTTCTTCAGTATTACAAACGAAAATCATTCTTTTTATTTATTCTACAAAGTTGGTGTCAATTGCCCCAGGGCGAATTTTGGGACGCTGCGAACGTCTAAAATATTTGAGAAGACATCAGGCCCGTAGCCAGCCCTAAAACTTAGGGGGGCCCGGCTGAAGTTAGGGGGGGCCCGATCCAATCATATGATAGTTCATCACCATATTATAGTTCCTTTGCAAGCCTGCTGTAAAACTTTTAGGGGGCCAGCAAAAATTTAGGGGGGCGCCCCCCAGACTGCCCCTGGATACGGGCCTGGAAGACATAGCGCTTTTATTTAAAATGGTACAGTCCTCAGCAAAAATCCTGCAACATAAATATGTAAGTTTATTCTAAAACTACACCTAATAGCGCGGGGACTCCATATAACTTCTAAGTGGAACGAATCACTCCAAGAGAAACCTCGGCGTCCTTTCCTACACACTTAGTTTGAAGCAAAAGACTTCGTCGTTTCACAATAAACTTACATGCTGAGGTTGCAGGCTTTTAGCTGCGGACTGTACAATGAAACTGGTCAAGAGTAAATTTTAGAGCGAAAGCTAAATTTAGGGGGAAATATTGTATATTTCGAGAACAGAATTGTATTTTTGGGGAATGATAAATTTGGTAGCAGAATAACAGTCGCGTAGCGAGAAACTCATCAAAGAGGGGCTCACACACAAGCATTAAATATATGTGTGTGTGTCTGTATGAGTGTGTACGTGTCTGTATGGGTTAAAAAAAAAATTCGGAGTGCCAAGTCTCCATGGAGTGCCAATAGTCCAGTCATTTTAGGTGAAAACATCAAACATATTGTAAAAGAAATAAAGTAAGGTTTCTTAAATTTGGAATAATATCTCCAACAACATATCAAAAGTCTACAGAAATCCGAGCATGGGAAAGCAGCCATATTGGCCGCCATATTGAATTTCCTCTCAAAATCTAGAAATTTCCAATTTTGTTCCAATTTACAACAAATGGATAGCTTTTTAAACCAGAAATCATCCGATCGTGTTTCTATTCTTATTCCATTTATTACAAAATGATAATAATAGGTTTATAGGTAGTAAAGTTATGAACATTATAAGGATACATTATTAGTGTTTGTGAGAGATGATTAAACTTGTAAAGACTCGTCTAAATTACTAGACACTCTTTTAAAATACTAACAAAACACAAGTAAGACACTGCTGTCACTTCCATCATTATCACTCTCTATCAGAAACACCATCGTTGTATACACTATCTTCTGTATTGAAGTTGCAGCACAGTATATCATGACATTCACTGCAAACTGATGAACATTCCAAACCACGCTTTCTACATGAGCACCTTGAAGTACTGCAATCTGTCTAGCATTTTCACCTTATGATATTGAGCAGAGCTGGTTGTGCTGGTGGAAGATCTGTGAGTACTGGAGGGAGTTGCCCACCCTGTAACTGCTAACCCCAATCCTCAGGTAGAAGAGTTGTATTGCCTTTCCAATCCTGAACTTGGTAGTAGACTCGTAAGCTATGAAATTTAGCAGCAGCTGAGGTCGGTGGAAGTGACTGGGCTTGAACAGCTTGAACCATATTTTTAACAACCTTTGTACTGAAGCATCTGTATCTGAGTTCATCTACAGTATCAGATGTCTTTCCTCCATACATGGCACTAATAGCATGCTCCCCGACAGTAATTATGTCTTCTTTCAGACAGTTTGCATTGTTGAATACTTCAGCATACTCCAAAAATGATGTATTTTTCATGATCTTCGTAAGACCTTTGCCAATCCCAAACAACTGTGATGTGGTGTCACATCCCAAAATCGAATGAATAAAAAGCAAGCCACTGCAGATATTTAAACCTAATGACGACTTTGTAGTTAGAATGTTCCATTCTCGGATGTTGGTTGCACTACGCTTTGGTTCTGGACTGAAGAAAATATTTTTACTATCCATTTTAACATAGAAACAGAAGTATAAGGACATCATTGTCGTCTGCAATGACATCATTTTGTTCAGATGCATGAACTGCTGTCTGGGCGATCAGAAGGTCTGCATCTCCTCGTGTATGTATTGTCTGACATCCAATACTTTCAAAGCTTTCACTAAGCATCATTAAAAATAGCTGCTTATTCATTTTGTTTGACAGAAGTAGATCTTTCTTCATTGTCAGTTTCATGTCCATAGAAAATAAAACGTTAGGGGAACTTTTACCTTCGCTCCTCCTAATATGAGTTACGTTCTTAATGGAAGGACCATCCAAATATCCATCAAACACAATCACAGCCGATTTACCATACTTTTCCAGAACGTAGTTTGTATAGCTATTACAGATATCTGAGAACAGCATACCAACTGACCATGATAATCGATGTAGTAAAGCACCTCCATCGAGTATATATAGAAGTTCTGAAAGTAGCGTTTCTGCTGCAGACATTTGGTATTTCTCCACCTTGGCCCAAATGGCATTGACCAGAACCGATTTATTTGCTTTCCATGGAAGAACTGAATAGACAAACAAAGATGTTGGATAGCTGCAGAGTTCATACTTGAATATGCTCCTCTTATCTATGCCCTGTGTTTCAGAAACAAAAGCAAGTCTTTGGAATAGCAATTGTGAGTCAATATTGACGACATCTTGACCTACTTTAACATTCTTCGATCCCATGGTAACAGCCTGTAAATTTCGTTTGAGTGAATAGTTCCAAATGTTCTGACCCTGCACGGACTGGACAATTAGATTAACAACTTCTTTTGCTTTGTCAACGTTGACATTACTATGAGCAACCACTCCTGATGCCAAACTAGGCAAAAGTTCGTCAGGAATGAATGGGCTTCAATCTAATAGAAATGTCAAGATTTTCTTGGTATCTGAGCAGTCTCTTGTCTGTCTGGTGTATGAAGCTTCTTTGTGTTGTTCACTGGTATTGTACAAGATAGTAGTGAATTCTTGCATGGCATTGTTGACCTCTGTGCAAGGAATCATTGATTGAACCAATACTTATCACTGTGCTTCTGGCATTCCTCTTCCTCTAGTTAACCCTCCTGTAGATTTTATGCTTCTCATCAATGCTTGTTCTATGATAAGATCACTGGAAGGACCAGCCCAATACTCGTTACTACGACGAGCTACATGTAAACCTTTTTGAAATTTGTCTATCACTATTACTACTTATATCTAGTAATAAGGTAATTGACCCATCTTCCAAATATTAATCTTCACCATCATCAGACATTACTTTATTATATATTTCTCCAGCACTGACAATAAGACCACTCATCTCATCCCTTGCAGATTCCAGTGCAGTCATCCAGTGCAGTGTCATCTTCTACTGGCAGCTCCCGATTTGTGTCATTCTGTTCCTGACTGGTAGGAGTTATCCATTGATGTGGCAAAGGTATTTTCAAAGCCTCTGATATTGATATGTTCAAAGCAGCATCTACTAATGTATCCTCTTCTTGCCCTTGATACAGTCTTTCCACTAAGCATATGAATTACTGCGTTACTGCCATATATCTGCTCCAAAATTTCTTTTAAACCAGAGTTAATCATTAGGTGACGTATACATCTCAGAAAGCTCATCTCCGTATGTAATCTCCAAGTAGAAGGATTACTTCTTTCAACTTACTTCCTTCGGTTTCATTTTCAATAATTCTTAAGGCTTTCCAACACAACGGTTGATCGAATGTTATGATTGGTGTGAAACTATTTTTATTTGCTTGGTCATTCACAAAGAAAAGAGTAGAGTATATACACGACATATTTGATGGTTCTAGATCAATAATAGACAAGAATACAATAGATGACTTTCCTGGGTGCTTGTAACCTTTATGGATCATGTGCATAAAACCAGACCAGCCTGGTCTTGGATAGTTTCCAAACGATATCAGTCTGTAGTTTCATAGGCTCTTCTAAAGACCTCATACATTCTAACTCTTTGAACTTGAGCTCTGCAAGTGATTTGGGTGTCTGGTACTGTATAAGTTTTATTCTTCCTGCAGTACAAAGATCGTGTGTTGTGATTACCTTCTTGGCAACTGCTCTACTTACTATCTTTCATAGTTCCAAAAACTTTCTTTTCGATACAAATTTGAAGCTAATTGAAGGAATAATTGTATTTTATAGATTTTAAGACTGAATCCAAGATGGCGGCCAATATAGCTGCATTCCCATGCTCGGATTTCTGTAGATTTTTGATATGTTGTTGGGGATATTATTCCAAGTCTAAAATACCTTATTTTATTTCTTTTACAATTAGTTTGATGTTAAGCCTTTTTCTTCACCTAAATTGACTGGACTACAAATCTCCAAGGGTCCATGGTGTTGCCAGTTGTGCTGTTGCTCATTTTGCAAATTGCGCCTGACGGTCTGGATCGTTCTCTGTGAGGTGCTGGTGAAACTGGATCTTTATATCTGGGCCACTTGTTAGTGGAAGGTATCCACCAAATGGATGTTCAATTAACTCCACATTCCTGGGGTAAACGCCAGGCCCGTATTTAGGTAAGTGCTATTATGTGCTCGAGCACAGAGCGGCAGAATTTAGGGGGCGGCAAAATTTTGAAATTCTTTTTAAGATTCACTATAAAGTAATATTTAAAACTAGTTACACGCAGAGACCCGACTAAGCGCGATAAAATATGTTAATGTGTTTAATTCGCTCTAGTTGCAGTAGTTACTAATTAGCTACCTTATCTGGTTAATTTTAGAAAATCATTTTCTCTCGTCCCAGGCTCGTACCCTACCCAAAAATTTAGGGGGCCACTGTAGAAGTTGCGGGGAAGACGATCCAACCGTATCTTACTTCATCACCATTTTATAGTTCACTTTCAAGCCTACCCTGAAAATTTTAGGGGGACTCGGTCCCCTAGTGCCCCGCGGAAACAGGCGTGCTTCCACCCCACTCTTTGGGATGAGGATGAACTGAACATCATGAAAACTGATACCGTTAAACTCAAGGACCTCATAAACTATAAATTCAACACTAATATCTGTCGTTTTCGATTAGAAAAAAAATACTTTTTAAATCTGCCCCCCCTGGTGAATCTAGTATGACCTTGAAGTTGAATTGGTTTAAAACTATGAATGAAAACTCATCGCCGAAATTTTGTGACAAAGCATCATATTATTTAGAACACAGGGGCGCACAGGTCTAACCCTGGAAAAATAACATGTTCAAAAAGTTACGTTAAAGCTAACGTATCGTAAAATTTACGACTGGTTACAAAAACTTAACTACATATATATCTTTTTACTAACTGGGATTTTCATGATTACAGTTGGTAAGAATACATATGAGTGAACATTTTTGCCGCCAGTTTGGTTGTTCAAACTTTTTCCGCGCAGTACACACAGCATTTCCCGCGATGTTCTCCGCAGATCGGCCTGTTGCAGCGGCAGCAATACATTGACGTCATTCTCGTCTTGGCTGATGGGCAAATGCCACAAATTTTGCAAGGCTGGTTTTTGGACTGGACGACACTCTTCTCTGGCACCGGTATTTTCAGGATATCAGCAATGGATTGCCGGAGTTTCCGGGGCAAATTTGAGTATTGAATCCGTTCTTTGGAGTCATGGCTCAATAAGACTGCCGTGAATTTTCATGGCGAATTTTCTTCTAGAAAGAGGCTTTTGACCCATTTTCATAACGTTGTGAACAGAAATTAAGTAGGCATTAACCAAGGTTATGTTTATCATCCCAAAGAAGGCACACAAGGCCGATCGTTTCGTCTTACGGCTGCACGACACATTTGGTCAAGTGCATCAATGCCTCCTTTCGTTGCATTGTAAGTCTTGATAAGGTCACTGTCACTAATACTTGTTCGATTCATTTTTTTAACTTTCCTTGAATAAATACTATAAAATAAAACCTACACTTGCACTAGAATGTATCTGTAAGTACACTCAAGAAGTAGAAAATAATAGTAAACAATATTAAAAATCCAAGCGTTATTCCTAATGTATCGTAAATCTTACGACCGGCTAACGATTTCATATAGAAATACAGCCGGAAACTAAGCAAAGTAAATACTGCCCAACAATGCAGGCTTAGTAGAAAACGGAACTCAGTGGATTAGTCCATTTTCGCCGGGCGAGGGGGAAGGAACGTCAAAATAACACAACTCGCTCGTAAAATTTACGACACGTTAGCTTTCTCGGGCTAATACGGGTCCGATGAACGCCGTGTACTACTTGGGGTATTTCTTACTTAAGAATCCGAGGACAGCGAGTGTGGTTTCCTGTCTCCCGAAATCTGTGAATGAGGTTTCTCACACCATTGTAGGAATATTGGCTCCCTTTCGAGGTGTAGCGAATTAAACTCCGCAGCCACCACTCGCGTTCAGCGATTTCCACACATCGGGATGATTTCAATACTTTCCTGGATCGTTAGCACCATTCTCCAGTCACTGGAATCTGCAACGATAAAACAGGCCATAATTCATCAACGTTTAGTGATATTAAAAAAACATTGACAGTAGCATTGCATTTCTGATCGAAAAACGGCCTTAAAACATGTGTCGCCTCCCTATCATCCGATTTTTAAAAATAGTGGTATTCAAAGTGACGTACTTTAAAATGGTGGTCACGTTGCTTTATAGGCTCCCCCAACCCTACTTGTCATCTATGACCAACATGGATGACTTTTCTGTTACAAGACGGTCACCTGACTTTTTGACCAATCTGTACATTAGAAGTATTCACAGTTTTGTTTATACACTTCGTCAATTGTCGACTTCATTATTTTAGTTTATTTACTATTTATTCATTTACTTGTGAACGTACACCAGGTTGCCTACATTTGGACGCCATTTTCACTAGATAACAAAGGGAACAAACAAAAACAAAGGGAATGAATTTCGGACGGTATAGACCAGTGCCTGTATGCTAAGTAGCATCCCGATATTTGCCTAGTATGACTGATGGAATCCCTGGAAAACATTGAGGGTAGTCGGCCGCGAGACATGAACCCACGACGACCTCCCAAATGCCAACCGAACTCGTTCTCTAGTCTACATAAACCACCACGAAGACAGTGCATACGTTACTGTTCGAGATTTAAATCAGTTACGTTTCATACAACTCCCACATACCTTGCAGTAAAAAGGTGTAATGTATGTGACATTTACAATATGATAGGGTCATCATGCGTGGAAGTATAGAAGTTCCTACAAGCTATCAGAATTGTGCTACAGTGTTGACAAACTACGTATGTTTTTTGTTCTTTTTGCTTTTTTCACATTTTCATTGTTGCATTACAACAAGTTATAGGTTTACTCTTTTATTATTATCTTGTTTTAAAGTCGGCAAGGTGGTGTATCCAATGACTGGTAGAGGTTTTCCCCACCCACTTTCTTTTTCCCGTTTCGTTATTTGTTCTGGTTTGGAATGAATGTCAGCCAGAATTGTTGATGGAAACTAACTCTTTTGCTGTTAGTACAAACTTCGTGTTTAGGGCTGTAAATCCTGCAAATTTTACTTTGATGTCATTCATAATGAGGAAGTTGTGAGACTCTGAAAACGTGCCGCGGGCAACATTGCTCATTTCGGCAAATATTGGACCTACGCACTGTGGTGCATATCTTATAACTTTGGTTTTATTTACAGGAATGCATTCAAAATTGGTATTTTATCTCTTGATACTACCAAGCTTATGTGTACAACTTTTCATAAAAATCCATGATGGTCACTTGGAAGGGGTGGTTAAATTGAGATGGAATGACTCCATGGCTGCTGGAAATACGAATCTGGCGCCTAACTAATTTAACTCCAAACCATGTACGCCTAAGTACCAAATTTGCCACCACGTTGGAATTTTCCATCGTCAGGTGGAGATAGACATTTCCATAAATTATATCTTGCAATACAACTCTATGATCTTGTTACTGGATTCAGACTTTAGGTTTGGTAGTCTGCCTATAATATATAGCACAGCAATATATAGAAGTCGATACATATACCGGCCTGAAAAGGTAAAAAATATTGCGTTTGAAGCAGTATTCGTAATGGAAAATAAGAAGAGGCGGTATGTTTTGTTACGATTTTGACTCGACATACCTGCTCTCTAAATGTTGAAATACAGTGATGGTATGTTGCTTAAAGAATGTATTTCTATTTACATAATGACTCAAAACCATGGAAGAACTATTCGTAGTTACGGATGGGGTTGGGAGAGACTGTGCACCCCGTCACAACTTTCTATGAATAATAATAAAAACATCCATTATGTTGTATTATAGACAATTATTCACGAAAATGGAATATGGATCAAATTTGTTCATAATACAATTTTTAAACAATTTCTCGTAGGTAAACTCCGGAACTCCCCACTCGACTGAGAGGTATTCCGGACCCCCAGAAAATTGTTACCTTATTATTGCAAAGACGCAAAAATACGTCTTAATGGAGTTATGTAATCTCTGGCAATTTAATCTTAACATACCGCACAATAACTGAAGACTTAAGTAAAATATCAGATTTTTTTGATTGCGTTAACTATATTTTTTCTCATAAATATCGGACTCAGTTACGTATTTTTTATCATCATTGACAACTAAAACAAAAGATAAGAATAATATAACCAAATGTTGGTGTTGTCAAATTAGAAATTATATTTACATAAGAAATAGAATCTTTGATGTGTAGAGCAATTCGTCAATTACCGTGCATAAAAGTGGATTTATTAAACGTATATTAGCATCCACTTTCTAATGACGGTATGTCTTGATAGCTGAAAATTCAGAGGCGGTATGTCTTCATCACTGAAAAATCGGAGGTGGTATGGCATACCACCTCATACCATCTCCCTTCGATCACTGGTTTGAACCGAATAACTGACCATGTACAGAGCCAAATAAAAACATTCTCGCACCCAAGACTATACTTCAAACTCTCCCCCTTCCGTCAAAGAAAATATATTCATAGTTCTTTGTTGCAAATTGCAGTGATCAAATTGTCGGTGCAACGAATTATGCATTTAGTCGCTACTACAGAAAATTTCACCTTGAATGCACGTTTATATGTATGATCACTCTATAAGATAACAGTGAATTAGAACGTAATTCAGAAACGTCTACACAGGAAATTTCTAGTAAAATTTATCAATGTATTTCGTAATGCATAAGGCGAAGGACAAGGAGTGATATATGTGGCCATATGTTGGAGCCTAGGGCACAAATTAAGCCTGACCACTAACACATGTACTTATATGCACCATATGACTGGCTAGAGTAATATTATTTTTAGTTTTATTTAGTTGCATGATGTTGAAAAACTGATGAAACGAGCAGGTAGAGCGAAGTTGTGAACTTCCTTTCGCTAGAGCCCGTAAAAATCTTTGGCCATCCTAATGGCGCTCTTTCTACTCAGTGATGCGTAATTAGCCAATCACCGCATAGACGCTATTATGTTTGTCTTCCTGGACTGGAGTTTTTAGTTCTTTATTCAAATAGCATCTCAATTCCCTCATTATACTGAATTAACACTGAATAATGTTAGTGCTAACACTAGAAGTAATGGACCTTTCACACCAAAGTAGCGCACACGAACAATTCGGCTAAACTCGAGCACAGCAATGTAACAAAAAAGTATACATTTAATTTTAACATGCTTTTTTTTGTTTAATGTTCTCTATTTGCCATCGAAGTTAATGAATTTAGATACATATGTCACAGAAAAAGAAATCGAAAAGATTGAAGGATACTGAATATAATAATTTGTAGAAATCTTATGAAGGGCTAAATACAGTGGTGTACTCAGCCGGTTCGCTAGATATTTCGAGTTCTCATAACCGTTTGTTATACCCGGAGAAAAAAGCACACAAACACACACATGCATGACCTAGCCATGAGTGAAAGAAAGAAGCCATCAAATTTGTGAAAACACCTCTGTGCTTTTCCCTCTCCCTCGCATTGTTATGGAAACAAGCAACTTCGAATTGTTTCAATTGAACGGGCAGTTAGAAAATTGAATATTAATTCCAGGATTTTGTCAAAACTCCTGTTTCACTCCATTTATGACATTTTACGATATTTAATATCTTATTAGAACATTTCCGGCAGCTCCCCCTTCCCAGTGGGTGGGGGAGTGATCCCTGCACATCCTCGATAGAACTCCAATTTTTTTTTAAAGTCAAAATTCGATACAAACCGTGAAAAGCACTTACAACTTCCCAATTTTGACTTTATAAACCAAATTAAAATTCCTGGCGGAATCCCTGCTTAATTCTGTTAGAACTCACTGTAAAACCATTAAAGTAACACATGTATGACAAATTAGCGCAATCAAAATAAGGTTTGAGGTATACATTTAGAATAAAAAGATGGGAACTTCTGGAATTTGTTCGTGATCTCTTCGTCATTAACCTCCAGAATATCCCAAAAAATCCAGTTCCGGGGTTAACGCCATTTTGATTAGTCTGCCATCTTGGATTTCTCACATGCACTTAGTTTATGAAACATATCTTCTAAACTAATTAACGTAGAAGGATCATACTCTCTTTATTACACTTCTGATACTATAGGCAATGTAACAAGTGATTATCACTTTTCTCGAGTAACCATTTTTGTATAACTTTAGGATAAAGTGAAACATTGGGATCTGTATTAGGGGACATATTCTTTTTATTGCCTGAGGGGGCGGGGTGGCTCAGTGGTAAAGCGTTCACCTCCGGATCACTCGCCCACCCACTGGCTAGGGGAAGCTCTCGGAAACCTACTAATAAGATATTAAATATCGTAAAATGTCACAAATGGAGTGAAACGGGAGTTTGGACAAAATCCCGGAATTCATATTCAATTTTCTGACTGCCAGTTGAATTGAAACAATTCGAAGTTGCTTGTTTCCATAACAATGCGAGGGAGAGGGAAAAGCACAGAGGTGTTTTCACAAATTTGATGGCTTCTTTCTTTCTCTCCCGGCTAGGTCATGCGTGTGTGTGTGCCTTTATGTCCGGGTATAACAAATGGTTATGAGAACTTTAAATATCTAGCGAACCGACTGAGTACAACACTGTATTTAGCCCTTCATAAGATTTCAACACATTATTATATTTCGTGTCGTTCAATCTTTTCGATTCCTTTTTCTGTGACATATGTATTTAAATTCATTAACTTCGATGGCAAATAGATAGCATTAAACAAAAAAAAAAGTATGTTAAAATTAAATGTATACTTTTTCTTACATTGCTGAGTTCGAGCTTAGCCGAATTGTTTGTATGCGCTACTATTTCCTATTTACTATTCCTTCTTATTCATTATTCCATAAGGACATTATGATCTTTGCGATCCTAATCATTCTGTAAGGTGGGATGAAGGTACAACATATAACATATTAATCAGACATTAAATAATAATATGAATTAAAACAAATCAGCAATGCCAGAAAATGTGGAGAAAGAGAAAATTACAAAAAGTCTTAGAGATGGGAAAGACAAGTTCTTAGTTAATAAAGTATAATGAGAAATATAAAATAAAGACTGAATTATAATAGGCATGAGTAATGAGGTGAGGTGCAAAGCACGGCACAACACTTGGGAGAATTAAGTAAAACAAATGCAGTTATCTTCTGCCTAGGTGCGACGCTAGGCTGAAAAGGACATGGGGAGCCCTGTTAGTTACAAAGTTAGTCACTGTGCGCTATATGTTGGGAAAAGATGCGGAAGATTATCATGCAAATGATAGTCCTCGAGCAGGGTCAGATCAGGATGATCTGGGGGAAGTGTGTAACAGTATAGTGTAAAAAGGAGGTATAACGGTGTGTGATAATAACGTGAGCGACATGGATGGAGTGCGATGTAGCGCATAGTTTCAAAAAGAAGAGGCTGATGATTAGCGTAACGTCCAGCAATAAACTTGAGGCGGAGGGTTTCAAGGTGAAATTTGAGAATCGGGAAGGAGATGCGAGTGTACAGAGTAGGGCTAGGAAGATATATGCGGAAGGCAATACGGAATACATGTCATTACAGTAGTTTATATTAGGAGAGTGGAGCGGAGATCTACGCAGGAAAGCCATAAGTGAGTACTGGGCGAAGCAACGCTTTGTAAGTATTCAGTACAAGATGTGCAGATAGTCTCCGGGTACTACCGGTGAGGCGTTTCAACAGATTTAGTCTATTTGTGACTTTGGTCTTGAGAGATTTTACATGAGGTGTTCAAGTGAAATGATGATCGAAAACTATTCCAAGATATGTTACTGTTTTAGAAGGGTAAATGGGGGTATCGTTAACTGTTAATGAAAGCAAAGATGGATTTCGATTAAATTTAGATCGTTGTCGGGGCGGTATGAAAATTATACTTTGAGTTTTGCCTGCATTGATTGTCAGATTCCACTTGCGACACCAGCGTGTGAAACGATTAATGGCTTCCTGAAGAGAGATACTAATATGTTGGATGGTTCGGCAGAGAGCAAGATAAGCTGTATTGTCTGCATACTGAAACAGGTGAATATTCTGAGGCAAGTCTGGAAAATCGGCTACGAAAGGAATATACAGCAGAGGCGATAAAGCTGACCCTTGTGGTACACTATACATTAGAAAATTAGGGTGAGAGAGTGCATCATTTATAGATACGTACGACAGAAGGAACGTGAGAAAATGGTAGATATGACGGATATATGTAACAGGGAGTTTCAGCTGGGTAAGTTTGTAGATTAGAGCTATATGCCAGATTTTATCAAAGGCTTTCTCTAGATCAAAGAGAATGAAACAAATGGGTAAACAGAGTTATAGTGGTTGGTAATGAGTGTAGTAAGACGAAGGAATTGGTCGTTTATGGAGTACGAAGGTCGGAATCCAGATTGATGTGTGGGGATTATGGTTTGAGAAGCTAAGTACGGGTGTAGGCATTTAACAATAATAACAAAGATCTTGCTGAAGGTGGATGTTAACTCTATTGGTCTTGTGGATGAAATATCAGACGGTGGTTTATTCGACTTAGGAGACATAAGAGTTTTGGAGACTTTGCAGTCTAACGGATAACAGCCAGTGCGGAGTATGAAGATGTAGATTAATGAAAGAAGAGTGAGTAATGAATGGGGACTTTCTTTTTCATGGCGATAAGTGATACCATCAAAACCTGGAGCGGTATTTCGTTTTCGCCGAACGACAGAAGTAATCTTCTCTACTGCAATGGGAGTGGTGAGTGCGTGGGTAGGTAGTGTATGAGTATCAGCTGGTTGGAGATGTGGAGTCTGAGTATTAACTTTATCGGCAGGATGAGTGCGAGTAGTAGGATCTGTTGCTGGTGGAGTAAAGATAGATTGAAAGTGAGCAGCGGGAGCGTTGACTTTGTCTTCATCAGAATGGGCATGCATATTATTGATAAGAATTGGATAAGGTGTCTTAGTGAATTTGCCACATAGAGCATTAAAACGTTTCCAGTATAATGTGGGATGTGCTGTGTCTGCAAGGTGATTCCATGTCTTTATCCATTCACGTTGCTTCTAGGCGGTAATGTAATTGTGAACGGTTCGTTGGAGTTGGTGATGAAGACGTGAGGTAGCTGGATTTCTAATGTGCAGATATTCCCTATAGCATTGACGCGAACGACGTACCATAGCAAGGTACTGAGGTGGTAATTTAGGCCGAAAGGGTATGGACTCAGGTTGTGGAATGTAGAGTGTGGAAGCCTGTTCAATAGGGGTGGTTATATCATCAACCTGGGTATTAAATTCGTCGGAATTGGTGGGAGAATGATATGATTCGATGGCGGAAGACAGGTAAGTGCGATAATTATCCCAGTTTGCTTTATCATAGCGTGGAGAAAAACTAGGTGATCGTGCGTATGTCGAGTGACCAAGACCAGCATGGTAAGTTAAATTGGAGCGTGATCACTTCAAAGCAAATCCAGGACTGTAATTGTGCAATGCGTAAGTATTGTATTTGAAGTATTTGCTACATTAGGTGTGGTAGTAGAAGCTGAGCAAGTTGGTGGAGCTAAGTCAAGTAGAACACCAGTAGTGTTAGTCAGTATGAAATTTTGGAAGTGTGTTTGTTGCTGATCAGTGCGACTGTGCATATTAATATTTGGGAGAATATTGAAATGCTTATAGGTGTTGGAGATATGAGAGAAGAAATCATATGGTATGGGTACGCCGGGCCGGATATAAAGAGTAGCAAGAGTGACAGCAACGGATTTAAACTAGAGAGTAGTAATAATATATTCTGGTATGTTTAATACAGGGCTAGTATGCTGTCTGAAAGGAAGATGATGCTGGAAACCTATGGCAGCTTCGTCGTTTGCCCGTAACGTAGGTAAAAGGTTATCATGTCGAAGTAAAGTGAAATTTGGAATTCTGCACTCTGTGGACGGAGTGAGGAAAGTTTCGTTCAAGAGAAATGCGGTTATATGTTCTTCCAGTAAAAGTGCTTGGAAAAGTACTTTGTTTTATGGAAGAGAACGGATATTCAAAAACAGAAAACCTAAATCTATGATTAGCAAACTGTTACACTGATAATACAAGTGGAGGAGTATGAATGCGAACACAATTGTTAGAATATGTGGCATAAAGAGCTACATTAAAAGTCGATTTGACGGCTAGAGTGAGCTGTTGAAGGATGTGCGGACGATGAAAAGGATAAATGTTTTGCAGTGCAAGAATGATAAATTCTAGCAATTTACCAATGATAACTGGATCATTGATAGTAGTCTCCATGTTTGTGGAAGTTGATTGGGTTCTTAACGGAACCACTAGTTCTGGATGCGCTTCGTCTGGTGAAGGTTTGCGTTTACATTTATAAGTGTAGGCAGGATGGCGCTCTGTGCAGGTGGAGCATTGAGGTGGAGCATTGAGGTATGTTTGGACAAACTCTAGTGAGACGTGATCCAAAGCAGTACCTACAAACTGTAGGGTTTTTGCAATTTACAGTTGCATGTCTGTTATAGGTCTGGCACTTTTCACAACGTAGTTGTAGAGGCGGAGAAGAGCGAGAAGGCTCAATTCTATATTTTCTCTTGTAAATGAATGCACCATTAGTGAGCAGGAAATCTATCGTATCTTGTTGAAGGGCTATAACAGTTTGACTTACCACCACAGAATCCGATGCCAAAATACGCAAGCAACCTCTTCATTACCCATAATCCCCAATTAAAATTGTATAAATCAAAGCAAGGAACTTGGTGTTGAGAAAATAAACCGAATAAATATTTACTAAAATTCTAAATATAACTGAATTTTAACATAATTAAAGTATATCAAACTAAGTGGAAGGGGATTTAAAATATTCTTTTAAATTCAGATTAGTGTTTAAAGCCAAAAATTTTACCCAATGGCGGATATATAATTTCAACTAGGAGTGAAACGGTACTACCCATAATTCTTTGTAATAAATGCGTTTTCTTCTAAAACTATCATATACTAATGTAAAATAAAAGTAATTTTCCCTCAAAATATAACTTCTACCGATTTGTAGTTTAAATAGATACTAATTTGGAGAATAATAATAATCAAATAACTAAAATATACCGACCGAAAAGTATAAAAAAATTAGAGGTAAAAAGTGCGTTCCCTCCCAACAAAAATTCTGTACTATCAATGCTGTGACAGTAGGTCTTAACTATTTGCTTATAAACACGGCGTCCGGATGTATACTACAGTGCAAAAAATCAAACCAACCTATGCTAGGTAGCTGCTAAAATGTAGGAATCCTATCTCACTGAGTCAGGGCAAGGCGAAGGTATTGAGCCCGTGCGGGGTGCATCCGATGGAAGCAGGCGTATCAGTGATGATGGGTATGCGAGTGAGTAATGAAAACAGGTGGTTACTAGTTTCAATAGCACCACTTCATATTAGTAATCACTTAATTTCAATAGCTCCACTTAAAAAAACATTATACCGTACCTTTCATACAATTTCAACAACTGACGTTCGTTATTTTCGCATAATTCTATAAAACGCAAACACGATATGTTACAACCTTGACATACACACGTTATTTTCACACTGCCTTTTCCGACACTAAACCAGAAGTGTGTTTCTCTGCGAAATGGTCCCTTTCGCCTTCACATACAGTGTCCCTTACATCAAACACAGCCTACAGCAATCACTTTCTTAACTTCAACTATTCCCCTCGCCTCACATTCACTCACTCTTCTTCACAAATCAAAATAAATGATTCAATTTACCCGGTAAATTAAAAAAAAAACGGTCCGGCGATACAACACTTACTCCTCTCACACCTTCACTTATTTGCTCTTCAATCTACCTCCTATTGAATTTTCGAAGTCCTTGCACAAGTACAAGGTACAGGGATTTAGTAAAATCAGAACAATTCTTTCTTTCACTTGTCTCCTATATTTTTAATGAATTCGATTGGTATGTTATCTATTCCGGTTGCCTTTCCATTTCTAATCTCGAATATAGCCTTTTCAAACTCATCACTAAGAATACTAAATCCTTTATCATCCTCGCCTACTTCATTTTCTACTTCAACATTTAGGCTACACGGTCTATCCCTACTCTCATATAAGTCTTCAACGTATTCTTTCCACCTTCCTATGACCTCATTTCTCTCGCTGACTACCTTCCCATTCTTATTTTCTACTGCCATCATAATACCCTCTTGATAAATGTAAGAATTCTTTATATTGGAGACGTGAAATTTCAAAATTAAACTCAATTAGAAACGAACCAATACATGTTTAGGTTTTCCGAAAATTCTGTCCTAAGATGAGAATGGAGAATAGTGTCTAACTATTAAACTTTCTGCATTTGCTTACGTTTGAGGTGTGAAATTTGGCTTTGATTTCTTAACTATAAATAATTGAACGTATTTTTCCGGAAATTTCCGTCTTAAAGATAGAGAAAAAACACGATTTCTATAATATAAAACTTACCGCTATTTATTCAGAAAATGTCATGAAATGTGAAATTCGCTTAAATTCGTAATGTGAAATTTCGTAAACCAACTCTGAACTAAAAAGAATGGAATAAGTATTTCAGAGTTTTCGAAATTCTCCTTTTAAGCAGAAGGAGGGAGGAATTAATTTACTTACTCTCGACATTCAAATCGGCGTTCGCTGTCTCATCATCATAGAATGTTCGAGGAGAATTACTGAACATATTTAGAACTACTCTAGGGCATGGTTTCATCATTTCACTTTCACTGAAATGCGTATCCTAAGGGGAGGGGTCAAGGTCTAAAATATTTGCTAAAAATACAGTATCTTTCAAATCTCTCATGTATGAAGATGAGATTTAATATAAAAACCAAGTAGACACGCAACCCAGCGTTCTAGGAAATTCCACTTCCGTCTCATCTCATGAAAAATGATTGAGAATTTTAGAACATAGTTAGCACTTGGCAGAAGCCATTTCTTAATCATGTCAGTTTTATTAAAATTTGTATCCTAAGAGGTGGAGGAGTTAATATATACGGCGAAAATTAAATATCTTCCAAGCCAAGGAGATGAAACTAGTTATATAACTTTTTGCTTAACGAGGTCATCATGTGGACATGCCCCAGCGTTTTCGAAAATTCTGCTTCCAAAAGAGGTTACAGTGTGGCAAAGTGTTTGAAACGTCTGAAATGAATTTTTAAACATATTTAGCATGTGGGACATTTCTATTTTATCAACTCACTTCGAAATAAAAGAATCGTAAAAGCTGAAGAGAATTTAGATTTCTTGCAAAGAATAAATACTGCATCGTATGAAACACATTTTTGAACATGGTCGAGTTAGGGGTTTTATTTCACTTTTGTTCAAATAAGTTACGTAATGGGGAAAGAGTGATCATATATAACTTTCAAATATTTCTCATAAACCTATTCTACCCGTACCAGTAGCGTAGTGTGGTATTCCGAAATGGGGATGCCAAAGTTAGTCACTTGTGCGATACAATACTACTAAAATCAGCAATACATAGCTATACCGATGGGAAATATAGGGTTATTAAAGAAATTAGGGGGGAGGCCCCCTAATTGGTGGCCTAGTGGGATATACAGAAGCAAATGCGTCGATTACGTTAGAAGCCAATAAGCAATTGTCTCAGCTCCTTCTTACCACTACCATGTGACAAGAAAACTCGGCCCAGCTGTTGTATGAACATTGTTTCCAGTATAGTTCCCTTTATTTCTTTCTCGTGGGCAGCTTCTTTCTCTGCATACCATACTTCAATCTCGTTCTTTGAAAAGTCGCCTCTAGAAATTTGTCTTCTTGAGTCCGGAACTCAGACGCCCATTCGTGAATATGCAGCTGAGTGTATACGTATATCATTTGAAGATGCAAATAGAAAGCACTTAAACAACTCAGGGGGCCTGTTTCTGTGTATGTATTTCGTTGTCAGATATCCAGATACTGAAGGCAGGGGCGCAAATCTGTCTTCAACATTCGGGGAACGGGTAAGACCGTTCCTATTTTTTTTAAAGCAATGTTCAAAATATTTATGAAGATGAAAAACAATGTTGTGAAGGATCAGAGGACCAGACCAGTAGTCTTCAACATTGGGAGGAGGGCAGATTTGAGGCTTATTCCGGGGGGAGGGGAGATGAGATTCATATTACGGTAGATGAATCTGATTTCTGAGGTGAATCTGTTGTATTTTATATACCAGGGGATGTAGATGAAATTGTGATACGTATCAGTACCGTGAACACATTCTGAAATCTGAATACATGCATATTTATAATTGATATGTTTCTATTTACGCATCCACAATGATCCACATTAAAATTTTAGGACACTTGTTTTGTAATAATATATATAATGACTTCCCCAAAACTATGAAAGAAAGTCAACTATGTATGGCGCAACAATACTCTTATTTGACCAAAATTATGATGATCACAATAGCATTATAGGAATCTTTACAGGAATTAAACAAGTAGCTGCAAATAGACTAACAATAATTAATGACAATGAAATATTAAAGAATACGATTCTTTTTTAAAAATAAAACAAGTCAAGGGACATCAATTTCATCTTGCTTTCCTTTGTAGCAGTTGGATACAAATCATCACAGTTTCAAATCGGATAGTTGGGGGGGACAGTCCCCCTGCTCCAAGATTGGAGGGGACATGTCCTCCTCATCTCCCCGGGATAGGTGCCAGTGACTGAAGGTCCCAAGCAATCCTTACGAGGGGCAAGGAGTACTGGCTTTCTTGGTCTACCAGATCGGTGACCGTGATTCTACAGAATTCTTTATATTTATGCTTGTGTGTGTGAGCTCCCTCAAAGAGTTTCTGGCCACGCCACTAAACATACTATGTATTTATGATGAAGATTAATAATTTGCCTTTAATTACAATTACAATTACAATTACGATGCATTTAATTACGATTAAAGCATAACTATTTTTATACTATTATTTACATATACATAACCGGCATGCTTCAAAAAGACATTCAATTAACCACTTTTGTTTTGTTCTATCTCCTTGATGTTAGCGCTCGTACGTTCTGTACAGAAACTATAACTTAGTTCAAGATATATAGAGTTGGAAATACTTGAATACGCCAGCGCATATCTAAAGCAAAATGTAGAGTTGCAAGGGATGAAGAGAGTAGTAGTTGGACATGCGCATTCGACAGAAAGCAGACCAAAACCACGTTGCTTGCAGTAGGCCTGGATGCCCAAGGAACATAGCATACGACAAGAGGAAAGAGAGAAAATGTGCACCTGAGTGATGCGCATGCGTAGGTTCCACCTGTCAAAGTAAGGCAAGAGAGGACATCCAGAAGATTGCAGTGGAAATAATTGTGATAATAATTACAAGCAAACAATTTATATAAAATGAAATACGTATTTTTTTGCTTATTAACAGGGGATGCCGGGCATACCGGCGTTCCCTTACGCTACGCCGCTGACCCGTACGAAGAACGGGCTTGCATATAATAATAGTAAATAATAATAGCCATATTCTCACAAATTTATATTTATTTCCAGCAAGATTCCTGCATAGCATTGTAGTGCAGTGGAATATTATATTTTACCAGTTTTGTCAATGAAACCACAGTTCTTACAGAATAGTTATTTCGTGTTTAAATATCTAATTTAATGTTTGTTACAACATTCGTAATATTTGTAATTTTAAATTTAGTTCTGTCAGAGACTCGCATCCTTAGATTAGAAGCCACTGCTCTAGGGACTGCCTAGAAACTTTGAATTTACACCTACATAGGATTTGTAACGTGGGGTACCACTAAGAAATTTTTTTGAAAATTCACAAAAAGAGGAGGAATTGTGGAGAGAGTTATTTTAATAAGATACCCTCATCTTCGAAACGTATAGGACTGGGAACTTAAAATTTGGTATTTGGATTTCCAATTTAAAATAATTTAACACGTGTTTCAGCACTTCTTTTATCTCTTAGTAATAAAGGGGAAGGAAAAGATGAGAATAGGAATTATTACTCATATAATAGCATATCGGTATCTCAGAATCTTTGAAAGTTACAAACATGAAATTTGGCTTTAGGACTTCTAATTTAAAACAAAATCACTTAAAGAGAGTAAACAGGACCACCCAATATTTTTCAATTAAAATTGAAACCAGAAGTTGTAGTAGATATCTACCACTTAGTGTTATTTACTAGTGATTATAGTGGAGATGGAAAATATTCTAGGGACGCTTAATCGAATACAAAAACGGTGCCTATCTATTGCCGTTTGTCATATACAGTCTTGTTCAAGAAAACTTTGCCACTCATCTCTCTTTGAAAAGGCCTGTGGTCTTACCTATAGTTAGAATTAAATCAAATAAATGTGAATTTTGTTTGGTCGATTAAGAAGTTTATTAAGAGCCCCAGCATTATAATTTCCTTTTGCGGGTGCAAGAATATCATCTTTCATACCAGGGTGAGTGGTCAAGATTTCTTGAAAAGACTGTACAACGATGAATGTTAAAACCGGAAGTGGTTGATTTCTAATAATTACGTTTGATTACAGGGTAAAAGAAGAGATGGTACCAATTTTAAGAACGCTAACTCATTTAAAAAACTCTTCTCGCTGTCTCTTATAGGTCATGTTCTATGTATATTACATTAAACCTGGAAGTCATTCTGGATTACCAGGGTGGCTATCGGTTACGAAAAGGATTAAAGAAAGTCACGAAATCAGAAAATGGTCATGAAAGTCAAGAAATTTTGCTTTTGGGTCACGATTCATTTTATCACGATTCATTTTTTATTCATTCACGATTCAAATATAAGTACATACTTGTAAATGTTGTTCTATAAAATGTCAAAATTCACCACCAAAAACGCATATGGTTTTAGACGCTACCAAATCACAAGTAAAGCACGCTTCTATCACGTGCGTGAAAATTGGCCCAAGTCGCACTCAAATTCGCTTTTGAGAATGTTACTAAATTTAATGGTTTGTTAAAGAAAAGGTCATGAAATTTCATTTTGGAATTTTAGTAGACACCCTGTCATTTCTGATTTTATTAGAGTGTTATGGAAAGACAAAATGTATTCTTGGGATGCTCCGTCGATTGTCAAAAACAGTTTCTCGCTATCTATTACAGCTTTTGCTCCACAGTAATGAAAAATAAACCGAAAATTCTTGATTTCTACCGCTACTAGTTTTATCAGTGTTAAGGATAGAAATGAAAGGTGTTCTTGGAATCTTTTAGTCGGTTTCCCAAAACTGCTTCTCGCTATATATTACCGTTTTTTCCCATTCAATGTTAAAGCGGGAACTTGTTTATTTCTGCCACTTTCTATTTCAATACAGTATTAAGGATGGAGTTGAAAGGTATTCTTGGGATGCTAAATCGACTGCCGGAAACCGTTTCTTGCTAACTATTACCCTTTTTGGTTTACAGGATCAACGTTAAAAGCAAAAATGGTTGATTTCTACCACTCCTGGTTTCTGATGCACAACCTCTACTAACGAACGCTTTCGAGATAATTACTTTAGCTATCAATTGCAAAAAACAGAAGTCAAATTCAGTTTCGTTCAAGAGTTTCGTGCGAAGTAACGGACGAGATGGACCAAAGTACTAACTGTACAATATTATTATAAATCTTGCTCTGTAATCCCAATAATTAGATACATATTTCAGCGTTTTTGATTGTGATGTAGAAGGGTAGAAAAGGGTTTGGAAGAGAATAGAGGTGGATATTACAATTATTATTATACTAAGATGTTTATATCTCGGGATCCCGTAAAGTTGAAGACATGAAGTCAACGCCTGTATTTGGAAGTCAACGCCTGTGGGAGTATCACCATTGATCTCAGCGACCGCGAAAACTATGGATTTGATACTAATATCGGTCATTTTGGGATATTCTTACATGCCTCGGTATCCACCCACCGCTGACTCCCGGACCGCATACTTCCAAGTCATCGATAATGGAAGTGTCACCATTGATTTCAGCGACCGCGAAAACTATGGATTTGACACTAATATCGGTCATTTTGAATTACTTAAATATGTCTTGGTATCTCACCCCCCTCCGGTGACCCCCGGCCCGGAGCCGAATAGCGTGAATTTGGAAATTAATGCGATTGGAGTTTCACCATTGATTTCAGCGACCGCGAAAATAAGAATTCGACACTAATAGTGTGGTAGAGCGTTGGCTTCGCATTCGGGAGGTTGTGGCTTCGAATCCCGCTGCCTACTATCCTGACTGAAGTTTTCCAGAGTTTCCCTCAGTCCTACCAGGCAAATGCAGAGATGGCACCTACTAAACTGGCCCTGGGCGATACCTTCCCAAATCCTTTCAATTGTTAATGTTGTTGGATATTCAATGCAAAATGGCCTCTGAGCTGTATCTGATGATTATTAAATAAATAAATAGTAAAATATCGGTCATTTTCTACTACATTTACATGTCCCGGTAAACGCCTCCCTGAGACCCCCTGGTTCGAATTTCGACAAAAACATTTACTCTGGTTTGGAGCCTTGACCAAGGTATTCGTGACTAAAATTTGGTAACGCTCGGTCAATTTGTCTGGTTCCCAAGCCTTTTCCGGTAAAAGACCCCTGAGACCTCACTGCTTCGAAATTTGAAAAAATCGCTGCGTCTTGATCTGGAGCCTGGGCCAAGGTACCCCTGACCAAAATTTGGTAACTCTCGTTCCACTCGTCTGGTTCCCAGGCCGCACACAGACAGACAGACATACACACGCACAAACAAACAAACTCTTTATTTTATTTATATTAAAAGATAGTTTACAAGACAGTATTCAGTATGTACTTTTTATAATAATTGAGGTCATAACAAAACGAAAATTGTTATATTTGAATAAACAGGAGAAGGACATAAATAGTGCAAAATCTTTTTCAATATTTTTTTTTTATTTTGCTCGAAATGTCTTCATAGTTTGTTATCAAAATACTTGCCAACATATCCTCATTTTATTGTCCTAACAAACCAATATATATTGATAGTAAAATAGTTTAGATTGATCGAGGTACTGGGTCTTCAGAATTTCATGTCACTCCCCCTCACCGTTACGAAATGTTGGCTAAACGAACCAATATATGTTCCAGTAAAATAGATTAGAGTGATCGAGCCCCTTTTGTGATGACCACAGTATTTCATGTCACGGACTCCTTCCCCATTCACGTAATCCTGGCTACATGCCTGCAACACTGTCAGTAGCTACGTCCTCTACTAATATACATTTACAAGTACAGCTTTATTTTCGTATTTTTTTCAACAGTTAACCAATTTAAAATCGTATTATAATTCAAAGTACTTATCATATTTTTATCGCAAAACAAGAATATGTAGTTAACTTCTTAAATACTTCGCTCCGCAGGAACCCGTTCAGCGCGTGCAACAAGCAAAAACAACATGCTTGGCGTCTCACAAATGACAAAGGACAAAAAAGAAAAGCAAAAGCAGCACAGCAATGCCTTATCGCAGTCAGAGCTGACAACATAGTTTCGGTCTTCACATACGCCAATAGACCTACAAGCGGTGTTCACGAGTTATACAGTTACAATATACGTTGTGCCACAGTAGCGCTAAAGGCGGAATGTGCACGAACTACAAATGAATATGTTTCTTACAAGTATCAGTCACTGTTGAACCCTCTTTACATTCTACACATCCTTTTTTCTCCCACTTTTTGACCTTGACAAGCAGAAGTACCAGGATTTCCGAGTTCACAACCATAAACTGTTTGTGTACAGAGTACGTTTTCAGTTCTTCGAATGACTGCACGCGAAGAACAAGGGTGATGATCGGGCTACCGAATACGGCAGCCAGAAATACCCGGTTGCGACTTTAAATGTAAAATACAAATATAGAGCCTTGACAATGTCGTGAGGGTGTATATATATAAACCTAAAATCAACAATGGCCCACTGTTGGAAAAAGGTTGGTTGAATACAACTATTATTCCAACGTAAAATGATGTTGGGCCAACACTGGGACTTGGTTGGTTGCTAGTAACGGCGTAAATAACACTGGACCAACGTTGCTTTTGTCACCAAAGATCAATGCAACCATATTTTAACGTTGGCCCAGCCATTTTGGTTGCATGGGCTATGACCATCCGACAGCAATCGAATTTAAACACCGTTTGCGGCTTTTGCTTATGGGGAAAAATATAAATGAAATCCCTCTTTCAAATGAAGTTCGTATCGCGCAAGAAGATGATGGAGATTTCTTGACATCGAAATTATTAGAAGGAATTGTACCAGATATGACACAACCCTTGTCAATGATTCAAGGCGAAACCGAAATCGAAAATATCTTTGTATCAGATGACAGAACACCTACCGAACCGCCGGCTATTGAACAACAGACAGATTGCTCAGTAGAAGGGTTTCGATTTCTTGCTGGATACATCGCTCATCAAGGAAGAAAATACGACACATCAATGGGTACACTATCTAGAGATGTACTTTCTTCCATACCCGGTACAGCATCTGAAGAGAGCTCTTCCGTGGCTAAGCGGTTAGCGTACGCGCCTTTGGCGTGGGAGAGTTGGGTTCGATTTCCCGCGGGAGCTCAGGTGGTTCGGATTCCACGTTAATCAGTAGGTCCACGTCTCATATAGCCTCGCTGCTGAACGGGACGTTAAACCCCAAATCAACAACAGCATCTGAAGGTTGGATCGAGTTTCTCTCGCGTGGTGGTCTCCTCGTTCCAGGATGGATGTCAAAAATGAAGGGTTTTGAACTTATTTTCAATGACATTAATGATACCAGCACTATGTCCGGTGAAAAAAACATTGTAAAAAGAGTAACCGCGAAAATAAGTGAAAAGTATCCTGATATGAATGAACATTTAATTAAGATATATGTAAGAACTAGGTCGTTCATTCGCACAAAATACATGAATAATAGAAATAAAATTCTAAAACCAACAAATGCCCATAAAAGAAAATCTCGAGTAGGCATGCCTCAGCCACAGTGAGGCCTACAACAAACTGTAATAGATGCAATAGTTGTCAATAGGTTCTGGTCACACTGACAGTGTGCATTATGATGATATAGCCTGTGACAGTACAGCAGATGTCATGTGATTTAATGTGTATTCACTGTAAAGTGAATTAGAAATTAATAATAAATACGTTCTAGTGTAATACACTTAAGTGTATTAATTAATTAACATAGCAAACGATACATGGCGCAGTCGGTTATCTTTTAACAGTGAGACTGTCATCTAGCAAAACAAAAAATGCAGTCAGCTAAAGTCCCGAAGGAACTTTGCCTTACCGGTAATTTGTGTGAGAATTGGAGAAAATTCAAACAAAATTTTGATATTTATATGACTGCAAGCGGCCAAGATTTAAAGCCCAGTGCCACCAAAGTTGCCATATTACTGAATGTAGTTGGTGAAGAAGCTGTAGAAATTTACAACACTTTTGAGATAAGTGATGAAGGCAAAAAGAAGTACGAGGTAGTTGTTCAAACTTTTGAAACTTACTTCAATCCCCAGAAAAACGTGGTCGTAGAACGTTATGTTTTTAACTCCCGTGTGCAAGATGAAGGAGAATCGTTTGACTCATTCGTTACTGATTTAAAGAAACTGGTTAAGACGTGTGAATTTGGTGATCAAACAGACAGTGTAATAAGAGATCGTATTGTGTTAGGAATACGTGATAAGGTATTACAGGAAAGAATGTTGCGTGCAGGAGAACTGTCACTAGATAAGGCTATTGAAATGGGACGTGCAGCGGAATTGAGCAGACAACAAGCAGATACCATACAGAACAAACAAGTTAGTGAAGTGCGAAGAAAAAGTTCAAGTGGAAAAAAGTTATCAGCTCCGCCAGGTTATGCATGGACAACAGGAGAGGACAAAAATAAGTGTAAAGAACAAAGTGCAAGGAACCCGCGTTTTCACAATAATGAGTACAAGTGTAAGAAGTGCAACACAGTACATAAGAAAGCGCAGTGCCCAGCGTTCGGTAAACAGTGCAGAAAGTGTCAACAGTTTAATCATTTTGCAGTGGGGTGCAAGGCTAAACAAGTCCAATGCATACAGGAAGAAGTAGCGGAAACAACGGACACAAGTGATGTACTGTATTTATCAGAAGTGTCAATATCTCACATTAATGCTGTAATGTCAGCAAGGCAAGAATGGGAAGAAACCATTCAGGTGGAAGATAAAAAGATCACATTTAAGTTGGACACAGGTGCAGAAGTCAACGTGCTTCCAATAAGAGAATTTAAACGTGTAAATCAACAATTTAAGGTTAGGCCTACCAAAATGTTGTTAGAAGTCTATGGTGGTCATAAAATTAAACCCGTAGGTATTGTAAACTTACATTGTGTGTCAAAAAACGCGGATGAATACTTAGATTTTGTAATAGTTGAAGGTGTACGTAACGCAGCTAAGCCGTTATTAGGCCTAAGTGCATGCACAAAGTTACATTTAATACAAAGAGTACCTGTTGATATTGTAACAACAATGGCCAAGAGTAGTTTTATATCTCAAAATAAGGATGTATTTGAAGGTATTGGTAAGTACAAGGGGAAACTACACGTAGAAGTTGACAAAAACGCAAAACCTGTTGCAAAGCCACCAAGAAGGGTGCCGCTAAGTATACAGCCTAAACTTAAGCAAGCAATTGAAAAACTAGAAAAAGATGGAATTATTTGTAAAGAAGAAAATCCAACGGGTTGGGTAAGCAATCTAGTTATAGTTGAAAAACCTAATGGGTCCCTGAGATTGTGTTTGGATCCTAAAGATTTAAATAAAGCTCTTAAACGAAATTATGCAATAATCCCTACTGTGGAAGAGGTTAGTGCAAGGTTAAATAAAAAATCTGTGTACAGTGTTTTAGATTGGAAAGATGGCTTCTATCACATTGAGCTTGATGAAGAGTCAAGTAGATTGTGTACGTTTAGCTCACCGTATGGGTGTTGGGAGGTTTTTAAGGCTACCTTTTGGTCTAAGCATAGCTCCAGAAGTGTTTCAGAAATTAAATGAAAAGTGTTTTGGAGATATTCCTGGTGTAGTCGTCTATTTTGATGATCTTTTAATAGGGGCAGAATCTGAAAAAGAACACGATCAAATCATGAATGTAGTGCTAGAGAGAGCAAGAAACTTGAACATTAAGTTCAATCCTGAAAAACTACAATATAAGGTACACGAAGTTAAATACCTAGGGCATGTGTACAGTAGAGAGGGAATTAGACCTAATAGGGACATGGTAAAAGCTGTACTTGAGTTAAAAGAACCCAAAAATAAAAAGGAATTACAAAGAGTAATTGGCATGGTAAATTACGTAAATAGGTTCATTCCAAATTACTCTACAATCACTGCACCGTTAAGGGAATTGTTAAAATCAAATATTGAATGGCAGTGGTTACCGAAACATAGGGAGGCTTTTGAA